>NC_067141.1:78787640-79012640 GCF_903995435.1 Acomys russatus | reverse complement strand
ACATAGCCACACAGTTAAGATGGAAGCAATAATGACAAATTACAGCCTGGGAGTAAGATCCAATTAGAGGAACTGTTAATACGCCATCTTCAACTATGAAGCCACCATGCAGATGATAGATAAAGCAGCTGCAATTAACCTGAGTTAATATTTGGCAGAGTGAGATGGGCAACTCTTAACACATAATCTCCCTCAAAGTACGATGTGCTTTCAGGGAAGGATTAGCTGTACTTCACGATAGCGTCTTCTCTGGAACACAGTGTGTCTGTCTCGTTTCATTTCTAGTTATGATTCCCACGTGTTTGAGTCTCCCTCACAAAACTAAGCTCAGAAGAATGTAAAGTAGGCAAGGTAGGCTTCCTGTACATCATCAGGTCTGGCCCCTTCTTGTCTCTCTTCCCAGTCAACCCTGCCTCTTCTTGAGTGCCCTGTTTGTTCTTTATTACTTTATGAAAACCACTTTCCTGAAACAAGTTGTTCATTCAAACACATCGTCATACTTTTGGCTAATAAATCTTAGTGTGCTGTCACTCCCAGCAATATTTTTATTTTGACAGGAATTAAATCCTAGAGCCAATGTTTGTGAGCCAGGAAAAATGTTCATAATGACTATCAAATGACATGACTTAGCTCAAGCAGAGCTGGGGAACAGCACGTGGAAGTCTGGGCTGTTTCCTTGGTCCATTGTTACAGCTTGTTTGGCCTGGTCTACTCATAACGGGGGTAATCAGAAGGCTCTCTCCTATCATCGCTATGAGGATTAAATCACAGTGTAGGTATAAACGCACTTGGAACAGCACTGACATTTCAGAGAAACTCAGTCCATTTGCAGTCCTCTTCACTTTGAACTTTCTCCTCATTCCTTGAGGGAGGCGTTGTAGCAGGACTGCCTTTGCACTCATGAACCCTCTGCAGCTTCGGTCACTTACACAAGACCTTAGTAAGATAGTGTCCCTCAGTGTTTCATCATGAAGAGAGGGCACATAGGCCTCCAGACTCCCTGAGGTATGCAATTGACAGTTAACGGTGTCTAGGGGGGAGGGCGCCACTTTTGTCAATGGCATACTCACTGAAAAGTTGCCCAAAACTTCCCACATCTGCTCATGCAATGAAACCTAACCAAGGACACACACACAAGATATGAAAGTTTTCTTGTGAAAAAAAAGAAAGAAAGTTTTCTTGTGAAGAAACATTTCAGTGGAAGAGGGACTGGAAAGAAAGAGCATAACGGAAATCACATATATGAAACTGTCAATATATATGTATGTATACAGTAACTTATCATATGCATCTTAGTAAATTATTTTACTAATATTATATATATAATAGTACTAAATATTTTATTAGTAATAGAGGTAATATTATACAATAATTATTGGTAAATATTATATATATATATATCTTGTAAAATATATATGCAGGCAAAACACTCAAACAAAAATAAAAACAAATTAAAAAAAAAAAAAGTCCATGAGAGGAGGCCGGGAAGATGGCTCAGTCAGTAGAATGTTTGTCAGCCAAGCATGAGGACATGAGTTTGGATCCTGAGTACCCATATAAAAATGGGTACATGCTTGTGACCCCAGTGCTGGGTAATCAGAGACAGGAGGATTCCTGGCCCTTACTGAACAGCCAGCCTAGGTGAATTGGTGCCTCCAGGCTCAATGATAGATTCATAATGTTGACCTCTGAAACCTACTCACGCTCACTGGTGCACACGCAGAACATGCGCACACACCCAATTCCATGAGAACTGCACTGAAATATGTGCATCCGAATGCATCCTTCAGTCATAGCCAAATAAGTTGTTTCTGACCAACATCTGCACAAAGAACATCCGTACACTCTGGAAGAAGCAAATAACTATGTGGCAACATCAGTGTTAGGGGACAAAATGGAAGAAGGTAGACACTAGGGATGCTGGACACTTGGTGGAGAGGACAGGCAGGTATGTGTTCATTATTGTCTCTGGGTTTTATTCTGAAGGCAAACTGAAGCTGATGTAGGGGACTTAGAAAGTGAATAGAATTCTGGTTTTACTTGAGAAAAAGCTTGGCCCAATTACTATTTCTAGAAAGCACAGGAATCTTTTGGAAAGAAGAGAATGTTATTGTAGCCATGGTCTAATATCTAGACCAACCATATAACATGCAAGCAAAGAGCGGACTCTCTAGGAATCTTGTAATGAGAATTCTGGAGTTTTTGGTTTCTTTAAAAACACAGAAATATTATAAGAATGCGTTTTTGCTTTAATCCCAGAGTGTGGATATTGGCTGACTATGATTTGTCTCCTGCTCTAGCAGAGGCGTGGTTTTGCCAGCTTCAGATAGTTTCTGTGATTGTGTGACATTTGGAATCCTGGGGATTTTTCATAGAGTTTATAAATGCTAGAGCCCTATGGGTGGGGTGTGTGATTGTTGGTTGTTAAGGGAAGTTGGTTGTGGTTTGTTAGTGCTCAAAGAAAAAAACAAGAAGAAATTAGATTCAAGGATCTCTCTCTCTCTCTCTCTCTCTCTCTCTCTCTCTCTCTCTCTCTCTCTCTCTCTCCTTCTCTCTCTCTCTCTCTCTCTCTCTCTCTCCTCCCTCTCTCCTCTCTCCCCTCTCCTCTCTCCTCCTCTCCTCTCTCTCTCTCTCTCTCTCTCCCCCCCTCCCTCCCTCCCTCCCTCTGTCTCTCTCTCCCTTTATTATTTTTTCTCTCCTATTTAGTGATAGGAGGTGAAACTTGGAAGATAAAGGGTGGGAAAAAGAACCACCCACAAAGTAGCAAAGACCAGGCAAGCAAAAGAAGAAACAAGAAGAAAGAAATTAGATTTAAGGGTCTGTCTGTCTGTCTGTCTGTCTGTCTGTCTGTCTGTCTGTCTGTCTGTCTCTCTCTCTCTCTCTCTCTCTCTCTCTCTCTCTCTCTCTCTCCCTATCCTTTTTTCCTTTTCTATCTAGTGATGGGAGGTGAAACTGGGCTTGGGGGCTGATAAAGGATGAGAAAAAGAAGAAACCACAAAGTAGTAAAGAAAAGGTTCAGACTCCAGCCAGGCAAAGCCAGCAGAATTCAAATCTTCTCTGCCTCCTGTTTCTGAGGAGATAGAGGTGGTACATTTGGTTCAGCCAAAAATAGCTAATCAACGGTCTTTGGAGGAATATACTGTAATCCAGAGTTTCTATGGCATATCATTCACGATTTCCAGGATAGAATTAAAAATCTTTTGTGGTAATAGATATCATAGGAAGGCACTTTGGAGGTTGTTAAAGCACACCCATGGGGGCACCTGTGAGAGTGTTTCCACAAAGGATCAGTTGACTGAAGGTCAGTGGTGAGTGCTGTGGCGCTCTGAGGGAGAAGTGCCCCTGGAGATGCATGCACTTGAATACTTGTTTCCCAGCTGGTAGTGCTTCCTCAGAAGTTATGGAATCTTTAAGCATGCAGCTCGAGGAAGTACATCGCTGAGGGGCAGGCTGTGAGGGTTTATAGCCTCATTCCACACTTCCTGTTCTGTCTCTGTCTCAGTCTCTGTCTGTCTTATCTACCTCTGTCTCTCTCTGTGTCTCTGTCTCATCTCTGTCTCTGTATTTCTCCTATGTATAGATGAAAATGCAACCAGCCATCTTCCTGCCTCTGCTGGCATGCCATACCTCATCCATCATTGCAGACATCTCTGGAACCATAAATCAAAATAAATTTCCTTCCGTAAGTTCCTTCTGGTCAGGGCATTTTTACTGCTGTAACATGAAAGGGAACTAGCACACCGATCCTGCATGCAGGCAGTAGCCTCTCTTCATTGGACTGCAGATAGAATGGATGAAAAAAAGGGAGAAAACCTGTTAGCGCTCGAGTTTTCCCTGTGTCTGTTTCCTGACTACCATGATAAAAGCCTCCAGACACTTCTCACCATGATAGAAGGAAGCCTATGACATTATAATCAACACAAAATTTCCTACTCTTAATGGGTATCTATCTTGTATTGACAGAAAAACTAGTATACTTACTGTACAGAGACATAGGAGAACATGAATGAGCCATTTTTTTCTCTTTAAAGTTTATGTGTATGTGTGTGTGTGTGTGTGTGTGTGTGTGTGTGTGTGTGTGTGTGTACACTATGGTACCCATGTGGAAATCAGAGAACAACTTGTAAGAATCCAATTTCTCTTGCATGTGGGTCTCAGGGAATAAATTTGGGTTGTCAGGCTTGACAACAAGCATCTTTACCTGCTGAGCCATCTTGCTGGAACAAACCATTTTCAATACAAAAAAGCAATGAATAGTAATTCTGAGATTATCCCAATGTTTGAATAAAAATGAGAGTTTTTAAAGTAATTATGTTTTAGGGAGCAAAGGAAAATAAAACAGTGGAATGACAAGAAACCTCAGATGAGAGATAAAGAACACAAAAGAATTAAATAGAAAGTACAGTCTCAACGACATTGGTATCAATTCTTTCCAAACTAATCTATAGGCTTAATGTACATTCAACCAAAATCTCCACAGTAGTGTTATAGAAATTTAAAAAGTCTCAAATTTGTAAGCAAAACCAAAAGAAAAGAAAAAAGAAAAAGGAAGCAAACAAACTAAGATAATTGAAACTATTTTGAAACAACAAACGGTTGTAAGGGCCACACTATCTTGTTTAAATGTATGATAATGCCACTGTAACTAAGATGGTGTGATATCGAAAGACAGAAAGATCAATAAAGAGAATTCAGGGTCTAGAATATATATTTAAAATTATATTATCAACTTGATTCTCAATAAAGGTACAAAGACACTTGAATATAAATCTGGTTGGGACAGCTGGACATGTGGGTGCCAGAAAATGAACCTTGGCTTCTACTTGGCACCATATAAAACCTAACACTATAAAAAAATTCTGTAAATAAAACAGAGAAAATATCTTTGTGAGCTTGAATAAGGCAAACACTTCTCTTTCTTCTCTCTCTCTCTCTCTCTCTCTCTCTCTCTCCTCTCTCTCCTCCAAAAGAATATGAGCAAATTGAAATTCATTTTTAAAAAGTCACTCTTTGAAACTCAATGTGAGGAAAATAAAAATCTCAAGTCATAGAAGTCATGAAGTTCTAGTGATGTTAAAATTATATCTTACTTAGATATATCTACATATAAGCAGGTTAAACTGTTTCTGCCTGTTCCCCACCATAAAGCAGAAGGGACTCTTGTACACTGCTGATTGCTGATGGAAATGCGCAGTGGAATGGCCACTTAGCAAACAGCTTCCTAGTCTCTTAAGTAGTTAAGCTTACTCAAAACTTAAAGATAGCACCTGGGTGATGGAGGAGCCTCGAAGGAAGTCTGGAAGTATGCCTAGTAAGACATTAATTAGACCGTGACCACTCCCTTTCCTTTTGTTCCCTAGGTGGTGATGAAATGGGCAACTCTGTTCTTCCTTATGCGAATGCCACAACACACTGCCCTGCCATAGGCACAGGGCAATAGGATCGACACTTTGCCTGGTACCCCTGAAACTATGACCTAAGGAAAAATGTTTAACCTATCTCCCCCAAATTCTTTATAACTTATATCAGGTTTATTTATTTGCTTGTTTTTCTTGTTGGTTTTCGGGTATTCTCTTTGACAAGAAGCCAATACATAGAACAGTTTGAAGAACTTTCTAAGACAGAGCACAGCAAGAGTAAGGTGGTATGCAGCAGATCACTCAGGGTACCCTCAATTTAGCAACTACGTTTCTTTAGTAGACAGTGTTCTGGGTGACCAGATTCTCAGGCCTTAGAATACAACGCCACATCACAAGACAACCGAGACAATTAACAACCCTAAATAAGACACGATTTCCCTTCCTCTGCTACTTTCAATAGTGGAGACTTTGGGAAAGGTTCTGAAGGGGTCTTCTGGTCACACACAGCTTTTTTTTTTTTAAAGATATGTCTTCCCATTCCTATTCTTGTCAAGCATAGTTAGTATGCCCGGCAGTAGTATTTTATGAATCACAAAAAAAAAAATGATGGCGAACAAGTTCCACTACAGTCACCTGGTAGACAGGTTTCCAGATGGTGTGCCTGTACTTAGCCGATCTCCTCCTCTGAGGAAGCCATTAGCTGACAATCACTGTGGACTATAAAAGTGCAAGGAGACTCAAAGGACTTTATAGATTCTTTTATATAGCAAGAGGAAAATATATTGACTCAGTCCCAAAGAGTCCTGTCAGGGGACTACTAGCATAACCATTAGTCATCTGAGATAGTTTTATTGCAGATTAGAACAAACCAGGAATATGGTACTGTGGGGAGCTGTGGAAGCCACAAATGAATGTGTAAAAAGTGGATGAAATCCTGAGCAAATGTGTATTGTTTGACACAGGCATCGCCGTGTCTCGGAGCTTCCGGTGCGAAGGTCACGGACAAGATGGTTCCCCCGGTTCAGGTCTCTCCGCTCATCAAGTTCGGCCAATACTCCGCCCTGGTCCTCGGCATGGCCTATGACCGCCAAACGCTACAGTTACCTAAAACCCCGGGCAGAGGAGGAGAGGCGAGTAGCAGCAGAGGAGAAGAGACTAGATGAGCTAAAACGCATCGAGCGAGAACTGGCAGAAGCTGGAGATGACAGCATTCTCAAGTGAGGCGCCAGTGAGCTTGTCTTTAGTCGCCGAGGATGAATAAAGCTTTGTTGTGTGGAAAAAAAAAAAAAAAAAAAAAAAGAACCAAAGTCTCAGATCATATGAAATTGGCTGACTGGGGTCCAAGTAGAAGTGTCTATAAATGATTGTCCAGTGTGTCTAAGTACAAGTGTTTATGATTGACCAATGTAAAAGGGTGTGTGTTTTCCCTCCTGGAATAATGACTCATGAGACTCAAAACATATTTGCAAATATGTAGGCCATATAGCTAAGCTCTGATTAGCTCATACCTTATATCTCATGTATTTTACTCTTAGTTCTGCCATCTGGCTCGTTAGCTCTGCTCAGGTACCACATGTCTGTCCTCCTCACATCTTCCCAGGCAAATCTCCCTGCCTGGTCCTATCCCAGAATCCTTTCTACATGCCAGATGTTCTATATTCTATTTTACCCTTTTCTATAGGCCATAGGTTTTTTTTTATTATTATTTTTAATTGACAGCTGTTGCATCCATACAATACATGAGATTTTCTCTCTACAGACCAATGTGTGCAAAAACTAGAATCTGCAATTTCCCCCTCCTGCGTGTTTACACCCTAAGACTGTTGCCTACAAGACTCCCTACCAAGACTTTTAAAGTCTGCTTCTCTTTGCTATAGAAAATAGATATGCCGAGGTTGGGGTTGCTGCTGTAGTGGCCATTCGACAGTGCACACAGATCACCTGACTCCAGCTCCTCTGTCCCTATATCTATCTCTCCTGTCCCCTCATGCCCTCATTACCCCAGTCAGATCAAAACACCAAGCCATGTAGATCACTGTATGGTACAGAGACGCGAAGCAGCTAAGAGCTAGTGAACTGCTGATGGTGAAGGCTGCTTGAAAGTCAGATTTAATTAATGATGTTTTATAGGAGTTTACAGTTAAGGAGGCTCCTGTTGCCAGGCTGAATTCATAAAACTGAAACAGCATGAATAGAAGAAAGGAGTGCACAATTACAATGAAATGCAAAGGAGAATGGAGGGCAATAAAAAAATGAAAGGGAAGACATTTAAATTATGTCCAAAATTGCTTCTTGCCCTCTATTCCCACGAACTTGCCTAGATGCTAGTCACTTTTCTACAATGGTCTTCTAAACTATGCGTATTGCTTCACATAGCTCCAAGTCTACGTTTCAACTGCACGAGGCTATTTACTCCACCTTCCTTGAATCATTATAAATCCTTCCACTGGACCCACCAGGGCTTGAGCATCTGTCTTGGGAGATGCTCCAAACCTAGTTCAAGAATATTTTTTCAAGATAGGTTCTCAACTATTCATCCCAAGATGCTCTTGGGCTTGCAATACTTCTTCCTCCACTTTCCAGGTTCTAGGGCTACAGGTGTGCATCACCATGCCTAGTTCTAAGGTGATTTCTTACATTTTTGCTAACTCATGCTAACCCTGATACTCACTACTTGTTCGTGTGCTGTTCCTAAGCCATAGTTCTCTGTTCATATTATCTAACATACTTTCATTTTAACCCCTGCCAAGCTTTTAACAGGCCTGCTCATGTACTTCTGTATCCTCAAACTTTACAGGAAGATGACATGGAAGATGTAGTAAAGACCAGAATGGTGTTGACAGTGTAATCCAATCACGCATCAACATTCATAAGTGCCTTGGTTTTTATACACCAGAAAAGTACTTATTGACAACTTCTCATATGCCAGGCTCCGTGTTAAACTTTGATATGTTTTGCTTCATCTAGAGAGATTAAGTAGGTGGTGGGGTATTTTTGAAAATGAAAGTGTTAAAAAATAAAAGGGAGAAACTAACAGATGTCAATGCATCAAACCAGGAAAGACCGGAGGCTTCTGATAGGATGTGACCACTCAGAGGGAGGAGAGAGAAAAGACACTTGGCTTCTAAAACCTCTCCTCATGAGATCCCACTGGATATGCCATTACATTGGTCATACAGATGTCTGCACTTTGACTGCTCTGTGCTGGGAGTTTTAAGAAACCTCCTCTTATGACGGAGTATGTAACAGCTGGGGAAAGCAGTTAAGTCCAGTAAGTTGGTGTCCAGTGAGTCCACTGTGTTGCCTGTTAACTTTGATGCCTTGTTCTGGTTCTGCATGTCACTGGGTGTATGGCATTGGACAATTTACCTCAATTATTATCTATTAAAGGGATGCACCCATACCTACCTCATAGGGTTGCATAAGATACTAGAGGCAAAATACAAATATTCCTTAAACTTTCCTCTCCTGTTGTCTTTCCCACTAGATATGGCAAATTTTAGAGTATTAGACATGAACAACAAGGAAAAGGCACTCCTCTTCAGCAACATCCTGTATTATAGAAAATTTCTTTCCTCAAATGTTAATTCTTGCCCATATCACATTGTTGTTAAGCATATTATTGGGAGGCTTAGCATTGTTTATAGATGTTTTACTTTGAAACATTTTAAAAATTCAGATAAATTGCCATTTCTAAATCATGATGGATAGCGACACATTTATGAAATTTAGAACTCTCTGGTTTCAATTTCACTATGTAAGTCACGAGACCATAGTTTTGAAATTTTGAAAAAGTACTTTGTATAGACGGAAATTAATTATTCTTTCTCATTTTCTGTAAGAAGCACATTTATTATGTGTTCTACAAAATTGTATTCACTTTATCCAAGTGAGAAATAGTTGAGGGACTTCATTATATTTGGAGAACATTTCCATCAATCAGAGATTTAGCAGCCACCAAAAGGAATTCTACAATTAATCTTTTATATCATGGGTGTGACTTATAATCTCTATACTAAAAATATTAAATATGAGGAAAAATTCATAAGCCTTAATGTTCATCGGCAAAGAAACACTGCTTTGTGTTTTTGAAGATATGAAAATTTTAAATGAAACCTACATGCTTGAAATTAGTGCCAGATGCAATACAATTCCGGCATAACTCACTAGCTGCATATTTCACTATGATTTACTAAAAAGTATTCAATTCTATGTTTCACTGAAATCTCAAAAATACAAGTATTTCATTCACAGAACACATGGCTTGGCAGGTTTCCAGAGTAGGAGTTTTCTGGAGAGAAGATAAATTTATTGATTAAAATAAATCAAATAACTGACATTTTCCTTAGAAAACTTGCAAAACATAATATGCAGAAGTTGGCAGTCTTGTAGCTTGAACGAGAACAAAACTCTGAGATGTGACTTATGCTTATTATAAGTCTTCATTAGTGTCATGAACCCAATATATAAGAATTTTCATATTAATGTTTGGAAAATATACATGTAATTATGTACATATATAAATGCATATGTGCTAATGATTATAAATCTTTGGTGTTCTTTATTCCGTTTCTATCCAATGCACAGTGAAATGCAGTAAACAATGAACACTTGTGTGGAAATAATTCAGACCCTAAAATGCTGACATTATTTCTGTGTGTCCCATGCTACAGCTTTGTGTCCTTCCCTGTCCTTTCACGACTCTGGTCACACTTTTGCCTTCAGAAATTGCTATGGGATAGCCTGTGTGCTTTCCCCAAATTCATGCATAAGCCTTAACCCACAGCATAGATATATCTGGAGACGGGCCCTCTATGGAAGTGAGCTAAGTAAAATAGAAAGGATGGGCCCCTGACTTGCTACCATCTACTTTCCTCATGAAGACTCCAGAGAGCTCTACTGAACTATGTTCTAAAGAGGTCACCCGAGCTCACGGGAAGGAGTAGCTGCCCAGAAGCAGGAGAACAGACCATGCTAGCGGACTTCACAGTGTCCAGGGGTGGAGAAATTCTACCCAGTTTGTGGTGTTTTGTTACAGCAACTTACAGCGGACTGACACGGCAATTAAGCTGCTCGGTGCTGACTATTCCAAAGCCAGTTTCGTACAGTTCTTTAACATTTTAAGGATTTGAGTAGAAGAAAATCCCATTTAAAGGCTGAACAGGCGTCTCTTTGCAGAGTTTCATAGAACTCGTGAATCCCTGAATTTTTCCGCTTTTCTCTAGAATCAGGGAATGCTCGAAAGGGAACCTCAGCCAGACAAACATACCAAATTAGGGTTCTAGAACACTACACCATAAACTCGCCCATCTTCAAGATGGTATTGGAGGTTGCACGGGTGCAATGGCTGTTTAAGTAGAACTAAACATCTAATAGTGCTAAATCTACTCATGTTATTGAATAAAAGCAAAAGTTTTTGTATTTCAGAGTACTTTCCAAAGGGTCTAGTCGATAGTGCTAACAGATGAAAATTGTTTGTCCTACAGCTAACTTCTTGCTTTGGATAACTGCATAGCTTGAAGCGCAGCCTTACTTAGGGGTATGTTAGCATTCGTATAACATGCTGATGATTCTTACTCTGTCATAGTAACTGACTTTTAGCCAGTCAGCGTGACAGCTGATCAGCCCACGTCTATATAAGGTGAGTGTCCAGATATGAACAACCACACTATTCTATCAGTTTCTACCCGCAGCCTGCCTTTTTAAAACCACTGTTATATCAGTTTCTCGCCCCCCACCCTAGCGCTTTTTTTTTTTTTAATCTGCAAAGATTGCTGGCTCTCTGGAGGAACACTTGCCCCATATATGATCCATTGCACGTGTACAGAGTCCAGAAGACGACTCCCAAGTGTAGATCCTTAGTGGATGCCCACCGGTCTTTTGTGCTCATTGGCCTGGAGCTTATCAAGAAGGCAAGTCTGCCTTCTGCCTCAGTGCTGGGAATACACGCATGGCGCATGGCGTTACCCATGGCTTTTAAAATATAGATTCTGGGAATGGAATGAGTCCTCCCCTTTGCTCGGCAAACTTTTCACGGACTGAGCTTCTCCTTATCTCTGTATTTTCTTATATAGCCATCACAAGAAAATAGGAACATATACTTAATCTGATTATAAACAGTACTTTAGAAAATGGCGGCACTTCCGAATTAGTCCTATTCTTCGCCCCATCTTATTGTCTGGTTTATTGTCTTCATTCCGTGATGTTTTCTGACCTTTTCCTTCATTAGAGGCCTCCGACCCCCTCATCAGGATCTACACCCTGTGCCAGCCTGGTAAACAAACTTCTGACTACAGGTACTCAGGTGGATTCCGTCAAGCAGATGCTAAGTGCCTGGAGAACCGGAATCAGATTCAGAATTGCTTGAGGCCTGGAACACAGTGCACACTCAAATATACGCAGAAAGAGAGAGAATGGGGGTGGGGCGGGGGAGGCGGTGAAGGGAGAGAAAGAAGAATCTAGGATCCTCTTTTGCATGAACTCAGGTGAGCGTCGAAGTCAGCCCGTTCCTCAGCCAGACGCACCAGCACCGGCAAGGAATGAGGAAGGAACGAAGATTAAAAAAAAAAAAATAATCTCTGGGTCAAAGGAGAAAGAGAAAAGGGGTGGTGGTGGTGCCTGTGGACCGGGGAGACGGACCGGACAACATCGACAAAACCAGCCTCCCGGAGCCAACGGAAGAGTCCCCGCCCCTAGGCCGTTGCCTTGGCGACCGCAGAGCCAGAACGGCAGCATCCTATTGGCTGAGCCGCTGGAGCCAATGAGAAGGCGCGATGTTGGCGGGGTTCTAAGATGGCCGCCGGGCCGCTGCTTACTTGCCGGTAAATTCGGCTTCTCGCGGCGCGGCTTGTCGGTGGGCTTCGCGGCGGGCCGGTCGGGTTTGGGTTCCAGGGCGGTGAGGGTAGCGGAGAAGGCTGGGCGCCCGTCCTCACAGCTCCTCCGTGGGGCCGGGAAAGCCCTACGCTCGGCTCCCAGGGGGCGTCACGGGCAGAGAGGCCGCTGTCCCATCCCAGGCCGGCTGCGGAGGGGACCGGCAGGCGTGGGCTGCTGTACCCAGGGAAGCGGCTTCGCCTCGCGGAGTTCCAGGTGGTCGGGTCGAGCGGGCGAAGGTGTACCTTTTTAGAGCCAACCTCTCGCAGTCTCGGACCTTGTAAGTATTTTATTTGCGCATTGGAGTGGGTCGCATAATTCGGAAATCGTTCAATACAGGGTAGAGAGCGGTCTGGGTGGGTGGGGAGTGGTTTCCAGATCTTGCCTGTAAACAACAATGTCATAATTGAAACTCACCCACCGTTGCAAATAAAGAATTTTGCTATATGAATAGTTCATGTAGGGTAAATCCGAACTCGGGCCTTGTGTTTTCTGTGCCGTTTGAGAAAAAGAAACACATTTCCTAACAATAAATAAAACATTTACTTTAACGTTGGTCTCCTAAGCCTAAAAGTACGTTAGTTAATCCCAAAATTCAGGCACTAATTAAATACTTTATTGTGCTTTTATAGGTTAGAGGATGGCGGTTATAATTACTTTATAGATAAGATTGAAATTAGATGTCCGTGATTATTTAAAATTGAATACAAAAATATGTGACATAAGACAGTCACTGATGTAAATGCAGTTTAAATTCTGGCGTAGTAGAGATAGGAAAAACTTACCTGTTGAGATGCGCTATTTTATCCTTTGGGCATTGGTTGTAGACAGTTGCGTGGTCTAGAAACTCTCTAAATGTGACTCTCAGTCTGTTACGTAGTATAATACTTTGCCTGGTTTTTCATATGCAAAAAGTGCAGAAAATTATTAGAAAAAATTTCAGTCCTGTAATCAGTTGTTTTGGCGCCTTTCCCTAATATTTGTTTCCAAGAATTCTTCACCAACTTTGCCCTTTAAAAGCGTATAATTTAAAGCCATCAGGCCTCGCTTTTGTGAAATAAGGGGATCACAATGATTTAGGCAAGTGTTAAAAGAGTTGATGTTAATTTCTAGTGAGTGTTGTGATGAGGATCTACTCCTGCCTCTTGGTTGTGTGTCATGACCTGCTTTGTTTTTCTGCTACTTCTTTTGTGTCTTTTTTGTAACCGGATTTTCTGCCCTTTTTCAGTGGCCTGAAGAGCCTGTAAACACTGGTCATCTTGTGAGGTAGAGGAAAGAAACTGCATTTACTTGGCTTTAAACCAGACTACTTGATTGAGAGAGAGAGAGAGAGAGAGAGAGAGAGAGAGAGAGAGAGAGAGAGAGAGACAGAGAGAGGGAGAGGGGGAGAGATTATTACAAAGGGAGGAGCAGGTAGCTCTGGGCATGTGGGATACTGACAGTACTAAGATCATTAACCTTTTAAAGGTGATGCTTCTCAGTGGAGGCTGATCATACCTTCATTCTAAAGCTTAGCAAGACTGGAGACCTAGCCTGCTCAGCTGTTAGTCACCCAAGTTTCAAGACTATTTGTGTACGTATAACTAGTGGTCTCCATACAAACTACAACTTTTATTATTCAGAGTCGGTATCTCTGTGTGTGGTTTCTGTATTTTGAGAGATGGTATTTACTAAACCATTTTTTTTTAAATGAGGTGTATAGTCAGCCGCTCTGGGAACAGGTGAGGACTAGTGCTTCACTGGACTTAGGTTTTCTCACCTAAAGGTAGACAATACTGTGCCATGGCAGGGGCGGGGGGAATAAAATAAATCAATTAAAATACTGATAACTAGCTTCATGACTTTTATCATAAAACTTGTAGAAAAAAGAAAAAACATAGATTACCAGGTGCCGAACCACTTTGTTTTAAATGCATTTGTTCTCTGCTCAGGAATGGCTGTGGTTGTTCACGGGGGAAAATCCTCTTTATTTAGACTTAGAAGAATAAGTAAATACATTCAGTTCATAGCAAATGATGTCTGCCCAGAACTAGCCCATGTGTCCCATTTGTACACAGCACAGTTTGTTGATGGAATAAACAACCGCTGCAGCGGGGATGGAGGGTATGAAGTGAAGGAGGTGACATTTGAGACTTTACAGAAAAGGGGGTTATGGCTCAGTTATAGATTTTCCTTGTGGATATCATGGTTAATTAAGTATTATTAGGTTATAGGCTAAAAATGGAAATTTTACAGATGGAGTCATCGCCTGTGCTGTGGGCGTGGCTATAGAATACATAGAAGAATCGAGTTTCCGTTTGTTTGGTATTCCATGTCTTTTGAAAATGGCTGAATGAACTTTCCCAGAGACCAGTTTAGGATTTTCTGCCTTAAGATAAAGACATATACCCCGAAAGGAATGGAAGAGACACTTCAAAGAAACAATCACCCTCAGAGAAGCCCAAACAGGAGTAGCAGGGAGCCAGGCGTAGTGTCAGTCGGGAAAGACATGAATGCTAGGAGTAGAGAGACAGTATCTTCAAATAGGAGCCCAGGGCAGAAATCACTGAGCAGCCTCTCCATATTGACTGGTTTACAGCTGAGCTGCTGCTTAGCTGGACAGCTCCTTGCTGCGGGTTCATCACCAGCAGTCAATGGGCATAAACACGCATCCCCTTATGTATGTTTTTGTGTTTTCTTTTTGTTTTGCACCACCCCCAGCCCCCATGCCACAGGGAACTGAAAGAACAGAGGTAAAATATATATACCTTAGTTGAATTTTGCAGTTCTTCTTTCTTCAGGTACATTTAAGAAACTATCAAGCCAGTGAAATACCATATTAAGGACAGTTTTGGATGCCATATCACTAGTAGATAAAAGTAATTTTAAGAAACTTCAAAAATTGGAAACTGGATAGCTGCCTGAGAACTGATGAGGAAAAGCCCTCGGGGTGGCGCAGACTGCAGAGTGCAGACCGTGGAGCCCTGACGCTCCACAGCAGGTCTGCTTGTGGTGGCTAGGCTGAGGGACAGTTCCTTGCTGTGGTGTAAGCATGGTCCCATGTGGCTCTGGCTCTTTCCTGGTTTGTGTGCTTCTGGCCTCAAGCTCTCAGAGAGTGTCTTGCATGCAGTGAAGATTTCCATGGCAGTACTATTTATACGAGGCCCCAATCATGCTGTAAACATGTCTAAACTTTGTTAGAGCTTCAACACTTCAAGTGGGTAATGAGCCCAAAGATGCTCTGGACACTCTTACTGCTCTGCTGTCCTCGCTGGCATATTCCACAGGGTCCCAACCTTTAAACTTCACAGGCCAACTGGGTGCAGTGGCACACGCCTGTAATCCCAGCATGTAGGGAGGCAGCGGCAGACGGAGTTCTGTGAGTTTGAAACCAGTCTGCTCTATAAGTCCAGGACAGCCAGGGATACACAGAGAAACCCTGTCTCAAAAAACAAATAACAACAACAGCAACATGAAATCTACAGACCAAATGCTTAGGGTTAGATGCAGGGTTTTATAAGGCCAAACATATAATTTGGGGTCTCTACTTTGAGTTGAACTTAAATTCTGGATAGAAAATTACACTCTATGGTTAGAGAAGACCTTTATAAATAAACAACATTACTTTTGAGTTCTAGTAATTATCTGGTAATCTGCCTTTTGTTTTATTGCTTTAGGCCAAGTACAAGGTTTATTTATAGAAGCTTTATATCAGACTGTGGAGATCAGGGAGGAACATGATTTGTATCAGTTGATAAATGAAACACCACAAATACTAGAAACTTCAAAGGTATCTTACAGCTCCTTCTATTTATTATTAGGGGTGATAAAAATGCATTTCATGGCTATAGAAATAATAGCAAGACCCACTGAACATTTTCTTTGATGCACAGTTCAAATTTATTTAAAAAAAAAAAAAAAAGGCTTTTCAACCCCAAACATTAATTGAGCCCCTAGACCCCCCTGAATGATTGTTGTATCTCATTTAATTCTCAGCTAAGCAGTGTAATTATCCTGAGCTACAGATGAACCCAGGGGAAGGTTATTACCGAAATTTTGGGACTATAAGACGCACTCTGTTTTTAGAGCAGTAAAAGAAGGCGCAACCTAATCCCCACCCCCCACCACACACACATTTTGGGGGGGGAGTGGGTCTTATAGTCTGAAAAATACGGTAAGTGACTTCCTTCTGCCTGTGGTAGAACTGCAATCAGGGGTCTAGTTGGGTCCTTTTAAAAAGCCAAGAGACTGGTAAACCTTTCTTAAAACACAAAAATAAGCACTGCTTCTTTAAATATGAGAGGAGGCTCTTACAAGAAAGTAGAGAGCTATAATTCAGAGAAATGCAGCATCCCTGATGCCTGTGACCTGAACAGGATGCAACACTCAGCAAGATTGCTTTCTGTTAGCACTTCTGTCTCTTCTGGCTCACGATGAGTCATGAGGGTCTAACTCACGTTTTATGGAAAAATAGGCTGTACTTGGAGATCAAATGAAGCTTTCATAATCTTTGCACATGATTACACTAATTCTAAAAATTAGTCACTTTCATGAAACTTAATGGCTGCACCATTGTTGAGATAATGCCAAACACTATGCCGCTTCTTGTTAGTCAAGAAAGCTGTGTGCTTGTTAGATTTAGATTTCTATTTCACTTGGTTTATTTTAGTAAATTGTAAAATTTAAGACTAGTGTTATTTTCTACCACCACACCACACAAATAAACATTTGTTATTAATATTTATATTACTATATGTGTATGGGTGTGCATGCCATAGCACACAGGTCAGAGGAATTGCCTTTTCACCTACCAAGTGTGGCTGCAGCTCAGGTCACAGGCTGGGTGGCAGGGGCCTTTCCTTGCCGAACCATCTTGCTGGCGCATACTACTACACTGCTTAAAAAATACATTTACAACTTTAAGTTGTTTCCTTTAACTGTTTCCCTGTTACTTAGACATCAACCTTTT
Source organism: Acomys russatus (assembly GCF_903995435.1). Lineage (NCBI taxonomy): Eukaryota > Metazoa > Chordata > Mammalia > Rodentia > Muridae > Acomys > Acomys russatus. Next base: position 78,995,462 of record NC_067141.1, on the reverse strand, counting down.
GGATATTCCTTGTGCTTCAGTGCAGATGGCACGGCCACCTCTGTTTTGTTCTTTGCTGGGTGCGGTGTGCAGCGCGGTGTTCTGAGTCTACCCTGGCAGTGATGCGTGAGCGCAGACGGAGGAGGCTGGAGCAGGAGAGCCTTTAGCACCCAGGGCAGCCTGCGCGCCATAGTGAGGCCCTGTCTCAGCACGAGGGCAAAACGACATAAAAGTGACGTTCTTGAGCTGTGGGTGCTTTACTGATTCTCATTTAGGCAGAATAATCCATATTTTAGAGAATCAAGATTCTGTTTATCTGTAGGTATAGCTTACAACATACTTAACTGCTTTTAAACTTGTTTTTTTCAGCTTAGCACAACTGATTTTTAGCTGTTTTATATGAAGGGTTCATCCCATTTTAGGTTTTAAAATTGAAATTGGCTGTTTCTAGATCATTGGTAGACATACTGGTGTCCTGTGTTATCTGTTACTGGTGTTAAAATAGTTTCCATGGCTACTCGTTGAGTTTGAATTCATCTTTCCCTTTCTCCTAGAAAAATGTGGAGTGGGCTGTTACCTCCTGGGCTGAGTGAAAGCGATGTGGAGTCACATTCTGAAGAGGAAGCCACACTAGAGAACCCCGAACGTTTGGAGCTCCCCTTCCCGGAAGACGGACAGGCGGATGGCAGTGGGAAGCCAGGGACACCAGGCCACCCTGCGGGCGAGCCAAAGGCGGAAACAGAGGCCAACACAAATGCATATGAAAAGTGTCCTTCTGGGATCCCCGTAGACATGTGGAGCGTAGGTTTCCCCTGTTGTTAGGACAGTGTGCGTGTGACCTCCTATGTTGGGGCAGCAGACAGCAGAGGGGCTTCAGAGTACTTCCTCTCCTCTCTGAGCCACTTGGATACTTTGGTTCTAGGTTAATTTTACATAAGTAGAAGTCAGCCCTTCATAGGGCTACCTACGTTACCTAACATGATGAGTCAGTGCGTGTCATTCGCTGTCACCAAGCAGCTTGACTGTCCCAGTTCAGCTAAGAGTGTGAGGGCTGGAGTATCTCAGGAGCCGAGTCCCATAATTGGTGTCTTCAGAAATGGCAGAACATAAGGATTTTATTTAACACGTTTGTTTGTTTTTAAAATGTATGATTACCTTCAGCACACACGCACACTTTTTTCTTTTTACATAGAAATTTCAAGAATTGCATAAAAAAAATTCTGAACAGAAAAATTCAACATCAAGATTCAGACAGAAAAAAAGAAAACGCTCCAAAAAAGGTGTTTATTTTTAAATTTAGGTTATTGTGCTAACTCTTAAGTTGATTAATTAATTTTTTAAAACATGATTTTGAAATAATGGCTGCATAATTAAGTATTCACACTCTAAATTCCTTTCAGGAAAATCGAAGAATGAAAAGGAATGTCACAGGTAGGTAGGACTTAAAATAGTTATTATTTAGCAGTGTTAAGGAACGTTCTAGATTGCTGCACTACTTTGGTAATGATCAGACATGAGAAGTAGTCACTGAAGTGTAATTATTGCAACCATTTAAAAGCAGTCAGAGTAAAAGGTGTAATTTGTGTGCATAGACTTAATTGGTCTTCTTGCAGTGAGCAGTCTTCGAGTGAAGGCCAGTGGAAGGAGCTTACTCAGTATTTTGGAGCCAATGATAGATTTGAACCCCCAGTTAAACAGAAAAAAGTTGAGAAGGTAAGAGCTTTCTTATAATATTTGTTATATTATTCCATCTTAGCTAACATGATATATTTTGATCAGCCTTGCCTAAGATACTAGTTCATTAATTCATATAAGTAGAAACTTAAGATGTCCTGTTGTATACCAAAAGATGCTAAATAAACAAGTAGATGTGTAGCTCTAAACTATTCAGAAGAATAAGTTGTGAAAATATTATAGTGAGAGTCTCACTCTTTTTGCCTTGGGTGGTAGAAGAAGGCTATTCTTCTAAGAGGCCATCTCACTGAGACTTGGTCTCTGGGAGGCTCCTGAGACACAGTGAAGACTCTAAAGGAAGGGTTAGTGCGAGACCTTCTGGGCTTGGTGAGAAGGTTGGATAGGCTGGAGTGGAGTCAGCAGCTCACGGCTCTAGATAGTCTAGATCATAAGTGGGCTTTATTTACAGGGCACTGGGCCTTTAAGAGAGCAGCATGATCTAAGCCATGTTGTAGAGGTGCCCTGGCTGTTGTGTGGAGAGTAGGTAGATGGTGATTAGTGAGTGTAAATGAGAAGACGGCCGAGCAAGCACGAGGTAGAGCTCGGCAGTGCTGCTGAAGGTGGAGGACAGTGTGGGTGCTCTGGGGCTAATGTGACAGCAGAATTGAAAGTATTTAGACTAGAACCTACTCAGAATTCACTTGAATGCAGCAGTGTTCATTAGAAAACAAGAACAGAGTGAATGCTGTAATGAGGTGGGGCTCAGAGCACTGTCGGAACTTTAGGTGTGTACTTGTGGCTTTTGATCTCTGGAAATTAGAAAAGTGTTGCTCTCCCTACTTCCTGGGGTCGTTGGCCACTAGTCCCCAGGAACAAGGGAGAAGGAGCGATGAACTGGGCGTTTGGTGGTCTGTGAGTGTGAATGGAAGTGACCTCCTGGGACCTGCTGTGGGGAGGCAGATCAGTTTTATTCAGGGTGAGCGAGGAGGGTTACATAGAACTTCGGGGAGGGGGCTAGGGAACGTGCAAGGAGGACAGATGTCATTGGCTGAAGGGCCAAGGGTCTAGATACCTCATTCCAGGAATCCCAGGTGCTTGTGGACCAGGTTCTGTCTGGAGGAAGGGAGTTGGGCCTGTAATTTCCCTAAGGTCGGGTAGAGGGTGTGGGGCCTGGGATCTCCCAGGCAGAGAAGAGGAAACCTCACTGGCAGACAGTCCTCCATTTTGCACCAAGTTCAGGACTTTCTGCTAAATGGCAGACTGCGACCTTAGCAGCAAAGTTTCTTGACAGAAAAGGACCTATCACAACAGAATTTTGTTAGTGATATGTTTGGGGTTTTATTCTGTTTGAGATGAGGTCTTGTTGCATTGCCCAGGCTAGTACAGAGCATCTGATCTTAGTCAGGTGACCTTCCTGATTCAGCCTGGGAGTAATTGGGGATTATAGTAACAACATACTTCAGTGGCTTTTTCCTCTGGTTTTGCAGATGATTCTTTATTCCAAAATAGCCCCTATAGTCCTAACACTAAGTACTTGGCACTAACTAAGTTCATTTTCTGAAGCTCCTATTACTGAGCAATAACCTTTAAGCAGATACAGAAATAATCGATTTTATACAAAGATCAGTGATGGAGTTGCAAGTAAACTCTGAGTCCTAAGACACCATGCTGAAGTTCCCTGGGCTCTCTGTGGAAGGGTAGTGCATTTCTGAACATGTTTTGTCGTGATCTTGATCCTTGTAATTCATGTGTGCTGAGAGAAAGGTCATGTGACTTTGACTGAGGCTGCTCCCGACTGCCAACCCTGTCCTGAAGCAAGAGGGAGATCTTGTTGCCCGCTTGGGCCGTGGGAGTCCCAGCCACTGACTGGATTGGTGGTTCTCAGCCTGTGGGTCGAAACCCCCTTTAGGGTCAAATGACCCTTTCACCGGCTTCACCTGAGACCATCAGAAAATATAGATATTTATGTTACAATTCATAACAGTAGCAAAATTACAGTTATGAAGTAGCAATAAAAATGATGGTGTGGTTGGGGTCAGCACAACATGAGGGACTGTGCTACACGGTCACAGCGTTAGGGACTGTACTGCACGGTCACAGCGTTAGGGACTGTGCTACACGGTCACAGCGTTAGGGACTGTACTGCACGGTCACAGCGTTAGGGACTGTACTGCACGGTCACAGCGTTAGGGACTGTACTGCACGGTCACAGCGTTAGGGACTGTACTGCACGGTCACAGCGTTAGGGACTGTGCTACACGGTCACAGCGTTAGGGACTGTACTGCACGGTCACAGCGTTAGGGACTGTACTGCACGGTCACAGCGTTAGGGCGGCCGAGAGCGCTGCGCTCCTTCATCCTTCAGCGTGTGAATGGGTAAACACGTGAGTTAAGTGAACTTTGATTTTCAGTTATTTGCAGTATTTATTATAACAGTATTGATTTCAGAGTGTCTAATTGATAAGAGGCATTAAAGCCATGAAATGAGCTTTGAAAGCAGAAATTAGAGAATAAGTTTTCACAACCTGTTGAAGTCAGTTGTTACCCTATGTTTGACATTGTACAATCTCAGTACTGGCTAGCTATGACCAGCTTTTATTCATGTAGAATCTAGAGTTTGCATGGAGTTACAAGGATTCTTCGTAATATCATTTGAAGAACTCCATCTTAGCACCTGACGCTTTGTCTCACATGCCTTACATGTATTCTAGAGAAGTCAAAACAGCAGTTAAAAGCGTGAAGTCTAAGAGGACTTGTGGAGTCTGACTGCAGTGCACCCGTTTTGTAAGCTTGGGCTCTTTTTCTATAGATGTTCCTCCGCATAAGTGATGGTGAGGAAAGTTACAGGCCTTGTAAGGAGGGAGCCTTGTTAGCCAGGCTCGTGTTTGCCAGCGCTGACAAGGAAACACAAGCGTGAGGCACAGGAAGGCCGCGGTGCGGCGGAATTACTTCAGCTTTTCTTGGGCGTGCAGTGCATGGCGTGCCAGCGTCTGCACTCTCTCTTCAGTGGGGATCTTGGCCTCTACATGATGCTGCTTTTGCTGTCCTATGAGTTCAGCAAAGTAAATGAACAAACAAAATGTAAAAGCAGAATGTCCACATTGTAAGCCCAGCAGATAGTTACGGATCTGGTGAGGGCGATAGAGACACGTGGTGCAGTGTAAGCGATAGGGTTTCCAGTCTAGCCTCTGACGCTCTGAGCAGAGGCTGATCTGTTACCAGAAAGTCTTTTTATTTTGTTTTCACTCAACCCTCAAGAACAGTAAAGCAAAACAAAACTTCTTAATTTCATGTCTGTCATCCATCCATACCCCCTCAGAGTCCAGCCAAGCAGAGCTGTTGCTCATCCCGGAATGTGTACTGTGACACTGCTGTCACCTGCTTGCCAGACAATACAGAGAGCCTTGCGTGTTTTTAAAATATAGTCTTCCTAATATCCATCGCTGTATTAAACTGTTCTTTATATTACGTGCAGCTTTAATATCAATAATTTTGGAATCAAAACGTAATTCTTTTAAATCTGTGTAGGAATTTCTGTAGAATAAATTTTACTCATTAATTTCACTATATATCTCTCAAGTATTCCATAGCTGACTCAGTTTTATTAGTTGCTGTCAGCATTGAACTAGCCCTGGGTATGTCAAATGGGCACTTGCCGTGAAAACTCCACGTGCTTTATTTTTTAAGAATTACTCTCATTAGTCTTTGTTTAAAGTTGTCTATGAGAGGAGACTGCTGTCGCATAGATTAGTTTTTTCAGATTTTCCCTTTTGTGTTTCAGAGTACGTTTTCCACTTAGACCTGTCTGGAACGCTAGTACATAGAGCAGATCAAGTCCTGACTGCCTGAGTGCACTGGGGGGAGGCGCAGGCTAGGGAGGAGCTTCGTGTGGTGCCATGAAGGCCTCCTGAGACCCGTCATGGTGTTTTCCTGTACTCCCCACCATGATCTCTGTGGTGAAGGCCAGGGTTAACCTCACAGACTACGTGAAGTAGTACTTAGGACAACTTGCCTGAAAAAACAAGCAGCAGATAAGATGTAGGACTTTAAACTCAAGTCATTTGGTCGCCAGTCTGGATTTTTCTAAAGTAATAGGTAAGTTTAGCTTTTAGCTAACTTAAATTTTATATGGTTTATATATATATAATTTGTTATATATAACTTAGGTTTGTATTTAAATGTTGCTCCTTTCTCTTCTTTATGGAGAAATTGTCTCATTTTGCTCCTAGATATTTAAATTCAGTCATTAAGAAAATTTCAACAGATAATTTATTTGTGTTATGCTTTAAGGATTGAATATATTGTCCAAATAAACATTTAGCGTGAGATTGCTGTAGAGACACATTGTGATGCAGCTGGACTTAAAGAGCTTTAGTCACATATTAAAAGACTCTGCTTGTGTGTACCTGTGGGCTGAGTTTCTGTCACTAAGCCTAGTGCCCGTGAAGCCCCGGTGCTCGTCTGTTGTTGTGCCGCCCTGACGTCTGTAAGAGAGCTTTACTGATAAGAGGCTGGCTGTTGTTTTATGGGAACTTTTGTGTGCTTGTTCTAGACAAGATCTCACTACTAGCCCTTTGGCTGTCCAGGAGCTCACTGTGTAGACCAGGCTGGCCTTGAACTCACAGAAATTTGCCTGTCTCTGTCTCCCTTTCCTGGGTTAGGCATGAACCACTATGCCCTTCAAGGGCCTTGAATGTCTGATCCTCCTCTATCCACCTCCCTGATGCTGGGATTACAAGTGTGTGCCACCACCACACTAGACTAAACGCAGTGCTAGGGATCCAACCCAGGGCTCAGATATTTTAGGTGATACTGCTAAGAGATGTTCCCCAGCCTGATTTCAGTTCAGTGTGAAACTTCACCTTTATTTAAGCTCAGCAATTCATAGGAGGTCGTGGGACAGAGATGTCCCCTCCGTTTGTGACATTCAGTGCTGAGCTATAGCTCTGTGTACCAGAGGGACATCGACAAGCTGATTCAGTAGGATGGTCCGACCTGTGGACTTAACCAGGTCCTGGGATTTGTGGGTCTCTCTGGCCTAGGTAATTGGAAGGGAGCGCAGCTGCTATGCATAGCATGTGTGATAGCCCTGAGAGAGGCTTCGTGGACAGGTTATGAAGGTGAAAGAGTGGAGCTAGTCTGGGCGGTTGCTTGAGTAAACCCTGAATTGAGGTATCCGGCTACCTCAGACTTTGCGATACAAGAAAATTGAATTTGATATTAATGTTTACTTCATCTGTCTCAGAGGCATTTGAGGAAATCTCTGTTCTTCAAAGGGAATAAATGCTGTTGTATTAGCATTTTGTAAATAAATAACTTCATTCCATTATAGATTAAATATGAAGTTCTAAATGGAGACTCTGCAAACTTCTAATTGTACTACACTCTGAGAGCTCAAGATAAAGATACCCCTGAGCCCTGAAGAAATACAGAGGCCAGAAGAAGTGTCAGATCCTCTGGAACTCAAGTTCCAGGTGGTTGTGAGCCACCTGACATTGGTGCTGGGATCTGAACTTGGGTCCATTGGAAGTGCAGCAAGTGTTTCTTAACTGCTGAGCCATGGGTCCAGCCCCAAGAAACACATTTTTTATTTGTTGCAGATAAATTTGTACGATGAACATGACAGTATGTGGTCCTTTTTGACTGAAAGAGCATCATTACCTCAATGTTATTATTGTGGATATGACCCTGAAAAGACCGGAAAGATTTTTTTTTTTTTTTTAAGGGAAATATGTCAGAGGCACTGGGAACATTACCAAGATAGCACATGTGGCCAGAGATTAGGAAGTAAAGCATTGCTAAAGATGAGGCTGAGAAAGAGGTATCTAATTAAACTTGTTACCCAGGTAATTCATCTGCATTTTGATACAAGATCCTTAGCTGAGCTTTGCATGGACCCAAATAAACAATTTGTAGATTTGCACTGTTGGCAGATGAGAGCTGGAGTGGCACCGGGATGGAGCTGACAGAGTTAGGACCTCCAGGAAAGGAGAGGTATTGGGACAGAGTCGCCATGGTATTTACACCAGCCTAAGAATTCCACAGACGTACAAGACGAGGAAAATCCTGGAAATTTTACAAGAGTAGAGTACATTAGAATCAGGTGACCTACAGTCAGAGATAGAAAAGCAGTTAGTTGAGGGAAGGTCTCCAACTGTTGTGGGAAACTAGTTGACTAGCCCAGTCCTTAGAAGGGTTGTGATAAAGGAGCCTTCTCATGCCAGGGGTCAAACGAGGTGCTCATTGGCCTCTGCTTCCGGTCTTTTTAGGTTGGTTATGTTGCAGTTTTTTAAATGTTTATTCCAACAACAGTATAGGAACAAATTCTCCCGTTGTTGACTGCTATGGTCAAGCAGTGTACTGGCAAAAGAGATTTGCTTAGTGCTTTTGCTGTTACATTAGGAAGAGGAAGTTTATATGAGGTCCACGATTCACTGTGTTGAAATTAAAGAATAGGAGCCAGTTATCAGAGTAAGAGTGACTTCCAGCAGTCACGTATTACACCACTTAAAACTTTTATGCTCTGTAGTAACCATTCATGGTTAGACTGTGTTTATATCAGGTGTCTTTTGATAAGTGTATAGTAAGCCCTACCTAGTTTATTAAATTCCATGACATTTAAATTTTTGATTTCTTGAAGTATTTTTTAAATTTTTATGTAAGTAATTTATTCAGATTACATCTCAGTTGTCTTCCCGTTCTCCTCTCTCCCTCTTTCATCCTATTACCCTCCCCTAGGTCTGTGACAGAAGGCCACCTTGTCCCCCACTATAGGATCACAGCATATCAGGTCTCTTCCTGGTAGCCTGCTTACTGTTCCTCAGAGTACCACCAGGTCTCCCTACCAAGGGGAAGTGGTCAATGAGGGAACACCAGAGTTCAAGTCCAAGTCACTCCCTGCTCTCCACACAATTGTGGAAAATGTGGTGTCCATTGGCTAGATCTGGATAGGGGTTCTAGGTTTACTGCATGCATTGTCCTTGGTTGGTGCAGTGGTTTGAGCTAACCCGCCTGGGTGGGTCCAGAGTTGCCAGCCTTAATGGTCTTGTAGGTTTCTAGGACCCTCTGGATCCTTCTATTTCCCCATTCTTCCTTACCTCTCTCACCTAGAGTCCCAGTAGGACGTCCCAGTATCTATCCTAATCTCTGGCTAAGTGAAGACTATTCCACTTCTTGGAATATACCCAAGAGATGCTCCACCACACAACAAGGAAATATGCTCAGCCATGTTCATAGCAACCTTATTCCTAATAGCCAGAACCTGGAAATAACCTAGATGTCCCTCAATTGAAGAATGGATAAAGAAACTGTGGTACGGGGCTGGAGAGATGGCTCAGTGGTTAAGAGCACTGACTGTTCTTCCAGAGGTCCTGAGTTCAACTCCCAGTACCCGCTATGGCAGCTCACAACTGTAATTCCAAGATCTGACACCCTCTCATAGGTATACATGCAGGCAAAACACCAATGCACATAAAGTGAAAATAAAATTATTTTAAAAAAAAAAGAAAGAAAGAAACTGTGGTACATTTACACTATGGAATACTACTCAGCTATTAAAAACAAGGAAATCCTGAAATTTGCAGGCAAATGGATGGAACTAGAAATGGTCATCCTGAGTGAGTTAACCCAGACCCAGAAAGATACACATGGCATATACTCACTGATAATTGAGCACCAGCCCAACAGAGATGACCTCTGGAAGTCTTACTGAAGTATTTTAGTAAATCAAAACATTTCTGTAAGAAGTAAAGAAATTGTTATTTGTCGCTTTCTTCTCTGTGTAGTAGTCAGCGTAATAGCCCTAATTGAAGATGGTGAAAGGCTGTTGAGTAATAGTGTTGAGCTGTGGGAATGGGCCATGGTTAAGAATTCAGAGTTTGTGCAAACTTGGGTGTTGGATGGCTTTACAACTCACAGACTTACGTCAGCTCAGTTGAGCAATCTTGTAAACAAGCTAACATTTCACAGAGCTGTGGGATGCAAGTGACAGCTTTAGTAGAGTGAGCCCCAGTTCTGTCCTGTGGTGAGCACTCCGTAGTTTTGAACCATTGCTGTCATTAGCATTGCTGTTAATGGGGAATAACAGTCTCTGGTTCTATCCACTGCATCTCCTCTTTACTGTTAGCTTAAGAAGTTCTGGGACGTTGAGTAGCCACTGCATGTTTCCTAAATGTCTTATCCATAAACAGGAATTGATGTGACCTGTGTAGGGGTTGAATGGATGTGGCCTTTGCTATAGTCCCATGACATCATCTTGGCTAGCGAGTGATTTACTTTCTTTCCTGCCCATAATTTGTTTTTTGTTTTGTTTTCTCTCTAGTCAGGCCTTGAAAAGAGGATAGACCAGGCAGTGGATGAGTGGGATGTTGAGAAGGCTGAGGAGCTCAGCAACCAGCTAGCCACTCGAGAGGTAAGTCAGACTAACGGCGGGTTTTCCTTTTGCCCGTGTACTTCTCTCTCATTCTACTGTTTATTTTGAAGTTCTAGGTTTTGTGTTGACTTTAATGCTTTAAATTGATTCTGGTTTAAAACTCAGGCTGAAAACTATGCCAAATTAATGTTTGGCCCTATTTTTACCTGGCCTACAGCAGGTTTTTTGCTTTATTTGTTTTTGAGGTTGGTGTTTTTCGGTGTGCTTCAAAGGGTGCCTTTATTTTTTCCTTTGTGCCTAGCTCATTTTATCCTCATTGAGAGTGGTTGTCACACCTTGCAGCCTTTTCTTAGTCCTTGCTTGCAGTCTCTTACTGTACATTTATTTAATATCTTTCCAACTGCAGAAGGTCACAAGATGCTTCTGATTCGCATCCTTGGAGGTGGGAGTCCTTTAGACCTGTCACTCATACTTAATGTATTTTCTTGTTCTATTGTTCCTTTTTCATTATAGACTAAAAAACATGAAAAATTCATACCCTAGTTTTTATTTGTAGTACTTGATTCCCTGCCTCCTTCAGGAAAATTATTGGTCCTCACTTAGTCTTCTAACTCACTTATAGCTTTTGTTTGTTTGTTTTTTCTTTTTTGCAATCTAAAATTACAAAATTCTATTTTAGTAGATCGTTCTCTGGAAATACTGTTGCATTCCCCATCATCAGTTGCCTAAAAACTGACCATTTATTGCCATTGTGCGTTTTTTTGTGTGTGTGTGTGTGTGTGTGTGAATTTTTGCCTATTTTTGGCTATAGGCCTTAAAATTCCTGTGGATTTTTATTGTATGAAATAACAAATTTAAAAGAAAGGCTGAAGGATGTTTTCAAAATCATCTGAGAGACTTAGGGATTTCAAATTTGTCTTTTTTAAGTTTTTAAGAATAATTGGTCACATTAAATATTTATGTATATAGGGTTTATACATGGTTATTAGTGGCTAGTATAAAAGAAATTATAGAGCCATGAGTGTTAAAGGCATTGGCTAGAAATGGTATGAATGACAATCATGTGGCTTTGAAAAAAAATAAGTTGACATTTTAATCTAGATGTGGTGGTTCATGCTTGTCATCACAGCCCTTGGGAGGTTGAGGCAAGAAGATAACTGACTTCAAGGCCAGCATGGGTTACAGAGTAAAACCCTATTTTCAACAAAGCAAACTGACATTTTGTGAATTGTTGTATTGTGGTAAAGTACAGTGTAGTTTATGCTTGTGGCCACTTTGCGTGTGTCACTGGGTAGTATCAGACATGCTCACACTGCTGTGCAGATTCTCCCACTGCTTGTCTCCAGAGCTCTTCATCCTACAGAACTGACTCCCTCACTCTGGTCTCCTGTGCACCTGCTTTGGCAGCCGCTTTGTCTCTGCGGGTGCCTCGTGTAGGCCTTACGCTTCCGCGCCTGGTGTTTTCACCTTTAGAGATCATCGTGTGGTACTGTATGTCGGAATTTTCTTTCACCTCCAGGCTGATTGTTACTCTGTCACATCTGGGCATCTGTTCCACTGTTTGTGTCGTCTTTAATTGCTGGTAGAGATTGTGCTTACTGTTTGACTATTGCGAACCGTGCTGCTGTCAACATGAGTATGCTAGCATCTGTGTGAATTCCTGTTTGAACTTCCTTTGTGTGGATACCCAGAAAAATTCATTTAGGGGAAAAAATGCATGCCAGGTATTTGATGTCTTTAAATTGTGAGGATGATATGGCTCCGCATAGCAGCCAAAGCTTTGACAGAGTTGCCTTGTAGCTGAGCTTCAGTGAGGTACCCCTGGGTTTGCTGTTTTTCTTACAGGGTATTCTACTCTTCCCAGCTTGTAATGCTTTTTATGCTTGCAGTTTGACAATTGCTCTATTTTATTTTTTAAAGAGTGCTGTATTTTGATCAATGGGTGTAGCTCTTGTTGGATATAGTAGGATTTCATCACTGTTTTAGAAGGGAAAGATAAAGTTCATTTAATAAGATGAATTTGTTAAATTGTGCCACAAATTGTGGCTTCTTCAGTGTAAGATCCCTACATGTCAAACTCTTCTTCAGTTCTTGTCCCCGTAAGTCAGTCTTGGCATTAACGCAGCAAACGGGGTGTGTTTGTGCTGTGGTACTTGGAATGCATCCATTGTTAGAGTAGTGGCTTAGTTTCCTAAAAGTATAGTTAACTCTTGAGATAACAGGATTATACCAATTAGTGAATGTTGTCTGCAGATTTTGACAGGGTGGGAACCTGAGGGCATGGCGGGGAGGAGCAGTGCTTGTGGGCTGACAGGACTACAGGGGCTCGGTGTCTCCGAAGGCTCTGAGGACTCAGATAGAGGCATCAGGATGGAACTAGGGAGCAATGGGATCCAAGGAGGCTGCTGAGGACTGGGACACACACAGGGCACCAGTCATCAGTCACAGGATTGCATCCTGTGTGGGAACCCGCGCCAAATTCTGCCATGTCAGAAATTCTGTGCTTAGGCTGTATGCTGTGACCTTCGAGTTGCTGACCTTTACCTCACGAGGTCTTGTGTTCTAGGCTATCCTTGGACTATTTACCCTTTGAAAGAAGTAGAGAAGTCTCAACTAGGAACTACTCAGAAAACTAGAAAGTTCTACAGGGAGCGATTTAGGCTATTGTATTCTTGCCCTTGCCCGGGGCCTACGGTAAGTGAGATTAGAATACATCCTATTGACCTTGCCCTATTTATGTTCCTGCTAGTCGGCAATAAAGTGAATCTTGATCAGAAATTTCCTGACTTGATCCGTTATTTCTCGAGTCTCTGTATCCTACTTTCAATCCCCACTCCCTCTTTCAGGTGAAGCCTGATTCAATTTTTTCTCGCGGCTGGGACCCGACAATCCTTACCAAGTTGTGGATTTAGACAGAAGCTGCTGGCAGCTTTGCGTGGGTTGGGATGAAACCTTTGAGGAAGCTGGTACTTAACTGTATCTCTACTGAGGACGTGTCACACCCTGTGCTGCTTGTTGAACAGATGCCTCTTGAATAGCTTTCAAGGTTCCAGGACTGTTGAATCTTGTTTTGGATGTTGGTCTGGGCTTGCTGGATAGTTCTAGTAAAGCCCAACACACAACCTAAGAAAAACCAGCAGGACTGTCGTGTGAGGTTGCTCGCTGGTTTTTAGAAACACTATGTGTCTGTCTTCGTTGCACTTTTCAGGGTTATAGGATGCATCCTGGTGCTCTCTTGCTTTTTCCATCCATCCTTCTTTTGGAGACCCAAGAGTTACATACTGTGTGATCTCTTCCAACTACAAAGCTGCCACAGCAGACCCCTCCATCATCAGTCAATTGTCTCTGACTTGTTGGCTTGGTGGTGGAAGAAAAGACAAGAGTGGAGGATGGTGTATTAGCCTCTCTCCCTGAACCCAGGGAAATTTGCAGAGAAGCATCTGTTTCGGTGCAGGTTCTGAGTTCCTTTTAGCAGAGCTAATTATTTTATTTGCTGTTAAGGCAGTTGTGCAGTTTGAGGCCATGGAGATAGCTCAGTGGATGAAGGTGCTCACGGCACAGGCATAGCAGCCTGCGCTAGTCACAGGACCATGTGAAGGAAGTGGAGAGAGCTAACTCTCAGAGCTGTCCTCTGACCTTCACACACAGTGCATGCTCACACACCCACACCACACACACCACACACACCACACACACACACACACACACACACCACACACACACACACACACACACCCACACCACCACACACACCCACACACCACACACACCCACACACACACCACACCACACCACACACCACACCACACCACACACACACCACACCACACCACACACACCACACCACACACACACCACACACCACACACACACCACACACCACACCACACCACCACACACCACCACACCACCACACACACCACACCACAACACACACACACACACCACCCACACACACCACACCACCACACCACACCACACACACAACACACACACCACACACACACCACACACACCACACCACCACCACGACACCACACCACACACCACCCACACCACACCACACCCCACACCACACCACACACCACACCACACACCACACCACACACCACACACACACACACACACACCACACACACACCACACACACACACACACCACACCACACACCACCACCCACACCACACCACACACACCACACCACACCACCACACCACACACACACACACCACACCACCACACACACACACCCACACACACCACACACCACCACACCATACCACACACACACACACACACACACACACACACCACACCACACACACCACACACACCACAACACCACACACACACACACACACACGCACACACACACCACACACCACACCAAACACCACCACCACACAACCACACACACACCACACACCACAACCCACACACACACCACCACACACCAACACCACACACCCCACAACACACCCCACACACCACACACCCCACACACCACACACACCCCACACACCCCACCACCAACACCCACCCACACACCACACACACACACACACACCACACCCACACCACACACACACCCACCACCACCACACCACACCACACCACACCACACACACCACACACACCACACCCACAACACACCACACACACACCACACACCACACACACCCCCACACAACCACACACACCCACACCCACACCACACACCAACACACACCCACACACACACCACACACACCACACACACCACACACCACACACCACACACACACACACACACACAACACCACACACACCACCACACCCACCCACACCACACACACCACACACACCACACCACACACACCACACACACACCACACCACCACCACACACACCACACACACCACACACACACCACCACACCAACACAACACCACACACCCACACACCACACCACACCACCCACACACACCACACACACACCACACACACCACCACACAACCACACACCACACCACCACACACACCACACACACACACACACACCACACACCACACACACACCACACACACACCACACACAACCACACACACCACCCACACACACACCAACACACCACACCACACCCACACACCACATCCACACCACACACACACCACAACACCACCACACACCACCCACACCACACACACCCACACCACCACACCACACCACACACCACACACCACACACACACCAACACACACCCACACACACACACACACCACACACCACAACACACCACAAACCACACACCCACACACACACCACACACCACACACACACACACCACCACACACACCACACACCACACACACACCACACACAACCACACACACACCACACACACCACACACCACACACACACACACACACACACACCACACACCACACACCACACCACACACACCCACACACCACACACACCACACACCACACACCACCACACACCACCACACACACCACACACACCACACACACCACACACACCACACACACACCACACACCACACACACCACACACACACCACACACACCACACACACACACCACACACCACACACACCACACACACCACACACACCACACACACCCACACACACACACACACCACACACCACAACACACCACACACACCACCACACCACACCACACACACCACAGCACACAGCACACCACACACACCACACACACCACACACACCACACACACACCACACACCACACACCCACACACACACCACACACACCACACACACCACACACACCACACACACCACACACACACCACACACCCACACACACACACACACACCACACACACACCACACACCACACACACCACACACACCACACACACCACACACACCACACACACCACACCACACACACCACACACCACACACCACACACACACACCACACACACCACACACACACACACACACCACACACACACACACCACACACCACACACACCTCACAACACACACACACACCACACACCACCACCACACCACACACACCACCACACACCAACCACTCACTACACACCACACACCACAATCACCACACAAACCACTACACACACCACACACCACCAAAACACCCACACACACCACACCACACCACACACCACACACACACCACACACACCACACACCCTACACCACACCACACTCACCACCCACCACACAACACACAGCACACACACCACACACACCCACATCACACACCACACCACACCACACACACACCCACACACACACACACCATCACACCACACACACACACACCACACACACACACCAACAACACCACACCACACCACACACACCACACACACCACACCACCATACACACACACCACACCCACACACACACACACCACACACCACTAACAACACCACACACACCCACACACCACACCACACACCAACACACCACACAACACACACACACACCACACCACCACCACACAAACCACACACACACCACACAACACCCACACCACCACACCACACACCACACACCACACCACCACACACCACACACCACACACCACACCACACACACACACACACACACACCACACACCACACACACACCACACACACCACACACCACACACCACACACACCACACACACCACACACACCCACACACACACACACACACACCACACACACACCAACACACCACCACACACACCACACACACACCACACACACCACCACACACCACACCACACCACACCACACCACCACCACACACACACACCACACACACCACACCCACACACACACCTACACACACCACACACACACACCCCACCCACACCACACACACACACCACACACCACACACACCACACACACACCACACACACACCACACACACCACCCACACCACACACACACCACACACCACACACCACCACACCACACCACACACCACACACACAACACCACACACACACCACACCACACCACACACACCACACACCACCACCACACCACACCCACACACACACACACCACACACACCACCACACACCCACACACACCACACACACACACACACACACACACACCACACACACACACCACACACCACACCACACACACACACACCACACACACCACACCACACACACCACACACACCACACACCACACACACACACACCACACACACCACACACCACACACACACACACCACACACACACACACCACACACCACACACCACACACCACACACACCACACACACCACACACCACACACCACACCACACACCACACCATACACTCTCATAAAAAGCTAATCAAAAAAAGTGTGCCCATGACCTGCTTCATTTCAGGACCTGAGTTAGCTCCCTGGCACCAACATGGTAGAAGCAGAAGACTGGCCTAGGTGTGTACATACATTCAAAAAGAAATTTAAAATTCTTTAAAGAAAATTGCAAAATTAGTAAAAGGTTTTTCTTTAATCCATACATTTTATTTAAACATTTCATTGTTCCCTAAAGTTGTACTCTGTTGTAGTGTTTCTTTCATCTAGAATGCCTGCTCTGTCCTTAATTTTCAAGACCTTGTTATTTGAGGAGAAGCCAGTTTTATTTTGTCTAGTATTTCCTTATGAGGAGTCACAGCACTGACCATGGGGCCTTCTCAGACTTGCCAGAGGCACATGCTATCTGTTTGTGCCTTTTTTTTTTTTTTTTTTAATCTTTTTCCTTTGATGAGGGTGATACCTCCAAGTTTCTCCTCTGTACAATTACTATTTTCCCCTTTGTAATGCATAAGTACCTTATAAAGAAGTAGTTTGAGGTTACCCATGCTCCCTTGTTAATACTTTCATCTGTTTCAGCATCTATTGCTGGGTCTTTTCTTGTGTTTTTCTTTTAAGTTTTACTGTGATTGCCAAATGACTTTAGATCTTTAAAACAACATCTGATTTTACTTTTTATTTAGGTTCTAATTGTTTTGTGTATGTTCATTCACTGACACACATGTGAGTGTAGGTGCCCAAGGAGGCCAGGAGAGGTGCCTGATCTCTTAGAGCTGGAGTTACACGTCCTTGTAGTTGCCTGACGTGGGCGCTAGGAACAGGCTTCCAGTCCTCACCTGAGCACCAGGGGCCCTTTGAGCTGTCCCTCCTGCCCCACTTGACAGTGCTTTTATAACTTTAGCTTAAGTGTGAGGTATTAGATTATAGATTCTTTTCTGAATCTATATCAAATCTAATGAACCTGGGCAGTTTCCTAAATGGAAGCTAAATGCTGGGTTGGGAAGGAGTTGCCTATAATATTCTGTGCCAGCTGTGTGTGGTGATTCCACCCTGACCCTGGTGAGCTGCCTTGCTACGTATGTGTTGACTGCCTGAAAAATCATTCAGAGCTGTACCTTTAGGGTTTTAGAAATGAGGATTTCTTTGAGGACACTGGGATTGTAGTTTGGTGTCTTCTCTCATCTTGCTATTTTTGAAGTTGGAAATTTTAATGCTGACTAGGCATTTTACTTCAAGGTCTGTCCTTTGCTGTCATACTCTGTGACAAATGAGATTGCTTTAGAAATACTGTTTTCAGCACATGTGGAGATAACATTTTTCTCAATTGTCCTTTTACTTTGATACATATGTAAAGCTGTGTTCTGGTAAATTCAAGTTACTTATTGTGAGTTTAATGAATTCTGATTAAGAGAAAAATCAGTAACTTATATCCTGGATGACTGAAAGAACAGCTGGGTTGTGGTTGCTATTCTGATGAAGATTCAGAAGGGCGCCAGTGCCATGCCCACCCTTGAGCACCCGTGAGGCAATGTCCAGTCAAGAAGAGCAAGCATGGCGGGGATGGTGTGCTCTCGCAAAGAGAGTGTGTCAAAACTAGGCTGTTGGCGTGCTCTTGTGATGCAGCAGCAAGCACATAATTTCCCAGAAACGTTCCCTCGAGTTTGTGGTGACTGAGTTTACGTGTGGTCTGGCTTTGGTGGGAGAGGGTGACTAAGTCTGTGTCTAAGCTAAGCTCAGTTCAGGGTTTGTATGCAGCTGCCGACTGCTCTGAGAAAGCCCCTGCTGCCCATCTGCCCGTTCCACAGGTCACAGTTTCTAAGGAGGAATAGATACATGTACTTGGCCTTGTGTTACACTAGTGAAACTGTTCCAACTTGGGGAAAACTAAAGTTTTTTCCTTTAAACTGTTGTTTGGGGCATGTCTGGCTGAACTGACCTCTGACTTGGCAGGGCAGTCTGCTCACTGACTGTGATCTGTGAAAACACCGTCTTTCACCCTTCGCCCTCAGCTGGCTTTTCTGACGCATTGTCTTCATCATAAGGCACGCTCCAGTCTAAAGAGACCGTAGAAACGCGTCCTTGGACACCCAGTGCTAAAGCCTGGAGTTAATTTAGCGGGCAGTACTTGGGGTGAGTGTTACATTGTGTAAAAAGGACTTTCCTCTATGCATCTTTCTGTTAGCTCATGGAAATAAAAACCAACTTCACTTAGGAGCAAAACAAGGCCCTGTTCCTGTTTTCATGAGTACTCTTTTGGGAAGAAGTATCTTGAAACCAAATATCTAGTTAAAACTGTCAGATACATGCTGAACAGTACATTCCAATTAACCATTATAAAAATTTATTGCTGGAGCATTCAGCCTTGCTGAAGAAGGACAGATCTTGTCTGTAGTTATAAATGTTGTGGTTTCTGGCATCTGCCAACCCCCTGTGGAGCTGGGAGCTGTGTCTCTGGGGTTGGCATGCATCTGCTGACATTGACTTCGGTCACCTCTCAGTGTGCTTTAACCCCGACTCTGCTCCTCGTTGTAGTCATCTGGTCGCACATACTCCTGGGGCTATGAAGCGGTAGTTTTAAATTTTTAAAGGCTTATTTTCCTTAACTCTAACAAGTAAGTCAGGGTTACAGGTAAAGGAGCTTAGCACAGCGCATGGAGTAAGTGTTGCCTGACCCTGCGAGGGAAGGACTGGGTGAATTCCTTTACATCTAGTTTAAAGATGTTTCCTTTCCATAAAAACCTTGCAGCTTAGAAGACAGAGCATGCTGGCTCAGACAAGTAAGACTGGTGCTTAGCAGGGGCATCTCTGTGTTCCCAGGTGTGCTCATTCACATCTCAGTGCGTTGTGATGCGTTCTTTTAACCTCTGGGGTCGGGTGGGTGTTCAACTTGCATGGCGTTCCTTATGCGCCGTCTTAATTATGTTTATCTGTGGCTTTAACTAACCTTAAAAAAGATTTCAGATGTTACAAGTCTAATTAAAGAGACAGACAAAGCACAGTTTATACTGTAGATTTTTTTCTGCAGTTCAATTAATCAGCATGTTTTCTCTTTTAATTAAAACCATTTTAGTAAATTAAAGCCCACAGCAAAACACATATATAATTTGTTTGTAATTAGCTCTTAATTGGTGGTAGTTGAAGCTTAGCACCCTTGGTTTCTTTCTTCATGATTGCCATTTTATTAGCAGCCAGTCATTAATTAATCTTTTTCTAATTAGCTTATAAAACTGTTGATGGCACATTATTGTAAATGTGATTTTAAGTTCAAAGCTTGTTAATAGGCTTTCTTACTTAGAAGAACAGAGATAAAGAAATTGCTGAAAACAGTACTACAGTTCTTTCAAAAAACTGCCTTTCTTATGGGGGCTGTGTAAAGCATCTAACAGCTTATAGTTAATTTTTTAATGCCTTTTTCCCATTTATGAATGAAATGAGTTGTTTGAATATAAATGTCAGGATCCAGGAGTAATTTCAACAGTGTAACATCTTTTCCTTCTGTTTGGAATATTGTAATCTACATATAATTTGAAGTTATTAGAACAGGCATTATACAAACTATTTTACTAATAAATAAAAATTAAGTATATGGGTCATATCATATGTATATGTATATGTGCAACTCTTTTCCTAATGTGTTTTAAAATGAGATCTGTTGGTTATGCTTTGAAATAAACTGGCAGGAAATTATAGATATAAAAGTAAGTAAGTGTATATCTGGCTGTGCATCTAGACACGAATGTGATATACAGACACAGGTGAGCTTGTCAGCCAGTGTGTGCACACACACTTGAAGACGACAGTGAAGCAGGATGCAATAGTACAAAGAAAAGAACTTGATTGAAAAGTCGGTCAGATGATGAGCTGCTCCGTAGCTTGGGCTCTTGTCACAGCGTGGCATCTCAGGTGTGACCGTGGAGACAAAGGCCAGTGGAACACAGGCATCTAGAGTTTACTGTGGCAGACACCACCTAAGCTGGGGAGTGCTTGAAACCTGTTAGCCTTGTTACATTCTTGAAGTACACTGGCATCCTGAGCTGTTTTTAAAAACCAATTATTGCAAAGTTTTGAAACTTAATTTTAAAACGCAGCAGAACCGGCTACTGGAAATTCTTGGCTTTGCTCTTGAACTTTGTGTGTTATTTTAACTTTGACTGTTTCTTCGCTTGTTTTTCAGAAGGCATTTTATGATGGCATGCGAGAGACACTAGAAAGGGATAGCTGACAAGGAAAAAATTAAAAATTGGATAAAAAGTAAATGAATAATGTCATATTACTAAAAAGATGAGAGGCTAATTTGTGCCGACTTTTTGCTAATTTTGTTGAAGCTTCAGAATGAGGAGCTGTCACCCGCTCTGTGCAGCGCTGATGACAGTGCCAATGATCCATGAAATAAGCTGCCGCTGGCTTTGTTCTGATAAGAATGAACAAATCTGCACAATGTTCGGCTCCCAGAATCTCATTTTCATACTTGCATGCAGGCTAAAAGAAATAAGCTGTTTGCAGGCTTGATTAATCAGACATTGGAGGGTTTTTTTGTCTCTTTGATCTCTTTCGTCTCCTAGGTAACTTGCTTGACATTAATGTTGAGCTTGAGTAAAGACAATCAAGAATTGTCGACCAAACTGATATAAAAATTAAAGACCTTAACACTTTAAGTACTCCAGTAATGGTTCCGCTTTACTTCAGAAAACATCTGTTTTCATTTAATTAAAGAACAAAAGAGAATGGCATAAATATTTTTCATGGAGACCTATTATTATTATTATTATTCTATGAAAAGCTAACGCATGATACTTGGCATTTTAAATTAAGTGCCTTGAAAGTGTTCAAAAGGAAGGAAAACTTCACAACTCTGTTACATGCTAGTAATTTTGAGATGACTAAAATATTTTATAAAATGGATAAGCAGTTTAGATTAAGCTGTCGGAATCAGATGCTTCAAATGACTATCAGGAAACTTTATGACAACATTTGCAAGAGGTACTAACTTTATTTTGAAGGTTTTTTATCTGTACTATGTTTATAAGGATGTGTCATTATATCTATTTTATGACCCAATATGATTTACACACACTGAACCTGTAAAATTGAAAGGAATTAAAAAAAAAAAAAGTCGCGGTGCATTTGCTTGAGGTTGTGCAGACGCTTTTACAAATCTTCCAAGTGGCTGTAAAGATGAATGCCTCAAGGGTCCAGCCAGGGCCCTGCTTTTCCAACCAGCTAAAGCCCTTATCTTAAATCCAAGCAAAGTACCATTAATCTTTTTGAAAGACCTTTTATGGCTTTTAATATATCCCAAATTAGAACATTTTACACCCTTGGTTCCTGAAATACGGTGATAAAAAGCCGTTAGAGCTTAATTCTCCTTACTGCATGCTCTGACCAATTTGCAGTCCTTTGTGATAATGTTTAGACACCTTAATTAAAATGCAGCAAAATATTGGATGTTCTATATGGAAAATGCTGATACTTTGGCTACACATACAGGAAGTTTTGTATTTTTTTAATTCATTAAAAAAGTCTTCTCACATTGTGTTACTATAGTTATCTGATGACCCCAAACTATTTATTTTTATTTAATATAAGACCCATTGGCCAAGCTTTTGGGATGTTTACGTTGGCCAGGAAGATGTGTTTTTTTTTTTTTTTTTCCTCTCCCCCTTTACAGAAGTGAAAGGCTGATTCTTGTCGACCTATTTGATTTGTTTGTCATAGAGAACTTCAGCACGCTGTTCTTTTGTACTCTGAAATTCAAGTTTGTCAGTTTGACTGAAAAAACTGCATTTCTTCCTGTCTCTTCTTTGAAGGCCTTATTATCTGTTGTATTTCCAGATATCTTTGTTCCATTTCTTTCTCTACAGAAATAAGTGAAACACATTCATTTAAGCATGTGAAGGTCAAAGACTGCTGTGGATTTTCACCATCATTACAACCCAAAAAGTTTTTTGGTTTTTGTTTCTATTAAAGAAAGAAAAACCAAACACACAATACGTAGAGCAGCCTTGTTTTAATGTTTATTGGCTGAATGAAGAGCATTCCGTTCAGCCTAGTCCGTAGTCTAAAGCAGGTAGAAAACACACCGTTACAGGAGCATTGTCTGAAAGTGCTCTCAGGAACTTGGCAGTTTATTAACATACTTTACAGACTGATAGAGCCCACTGTGCAGTATAAAGTATAAGTGCCTTGACTGTGGTCCCTAACTTTACCATGGTGCTGGTGGTCCTGGGCTCGGCTTTATTTTTAGCTTTGCAGGAACACTGACACATTTCCATTTGGTGGTGGTCAGATGGAGAGTCAGTCCATTGGAGCACCTTGGCTTGTTTGTCTTATGTCTGGGACTCAGACTAGGAACTTCAGTAAATTAATAATACAGAGATGTAGCTTGGTTTTACAACCGTTTGTGGTAGTGGTGTACAGCAAATAAGATTCGCGTCATGTGCTTCTTGCCTAGGAAAGTTGCTGAGTTTAGTTATAGCACAGAGGCTGAGAGGTCAGTTGTATCACACATCACTGATGTATTGGGTTTCTTGTTCAAGTACCAAAGTTAACCGATTATGCCGCTGGAGCATCTTGTGTGGTTTATTGTGCACGGGAGTGAAATTAACAGAGAAATACAGATATTTAGGGAATGGGGCTGGGAAAAGATGAAGTCATCCACATGATTATTGGCATCTTGCTGTGCATCTTAAGCCTAGGTCACAAGCTGTTTTTTTTTTTTTTGTGAGAAGACAACTTCTTAGGCTCACTTAGTGCTCCCCAGGTGTCCAGGTTACTCCCATACTTCCCAGTCCCCTTGCAATTTGCTGCAGCTTTGTGATTAACTCTGATCAGAAACATTATCTGTACCACGTAGGAGCCTCACTCTGCCTCACACTGGCCCTGCCTGTCCTCAGAGGCTTTAGTGAGAGAAGTGAAAGTTAAGCCGTTGATACTTGGCTTCATTTGTCACTGCACTAACTGGAGCAGCAGGTGCTGACTTACGTCTGTTTTTCATGTATGACAAGTGCATAGGTTTTCAGTGCGTGGGAGCTCCATCTTTTGAACATGAGATGTCATATAGCACCTTCTCTGAGCTTCCTTTTCTCCTAGGTGCACTGCTGCCCGGCCTCTTGAGTGGCCTTTAACATTTTTAAGTGTGTGTGTGTGTGTGTGTGTGTGTGTACACACCTGTATAAATGCATGTGCACGTGTCCTTTCCTGAACTGCAAAACCAGTTCTGTTTTTTCTCAGATTTATAAATTCCAGACAGTTCTTGGTTACCACTTGTCTGTTTTGCTCTAGAGGAGGTGTCAGCCGAGGTCAGCTGAGAGATGTGTTACACACTTCACTCGTCAGCTCCTACCATGCCTTCCTAAGCTGCCAAGCAGATCTCTACAACTCAGGTTGTGATAGGCTAATCTGAGTAGCTGCCTGTGCTTCCTCTCTTCCGTGAGCCTGCCTGTCTTCTAATGTGTGCTTAGTTGAATGAAGGAATAGAAAAGCCAGGAAACATGAGGAAGATCGAAAGCCTTTGTTGATTTAAAGCTTTCTTTGTTTTGAGATGGAGTCCAGCTCTGCAGCCCTGCATGGCCTGGTGCTCTATATGCAGCACAGCTGCCTCACTGTAGCATCTTTGCTGAGGTTCCAGATGTTCCCAGCCTCTGACCTAGCTTCACTGCAGTGCTTGGTGGGTCTGAGTCACACACATGGATGGACAGTTTGCTTTAACTTTTGTACCAGGTTTGCTGCTCGAGGAATGCTTCCCAGGAAACACGGCGAGTGCTGGAGAAGTGCAGAAGCCAGGGCTCACAGGCTGAGCTAGGAAAGACATTAGGGTTGGGGTTCACGTTAAGTGAGTCTTGGAGGGCAGCAGTCCCGGGCAGGGAAGCTTGAGCAGGCCTGCTGCCTGGGAACAGCCAGGTCCCAGAGTCCATCTCTTCACGTTCTGACTCCCCTTATATTCTTTTCTCTCTCAGAGACTTAAAAGCTGTTGCCCATCATGCAGAGTGCATTTATGAAGTAGTAATTAGCTTCCCCATGTTTCATTAATCCCATCTGTGACTGCCAATCAGAGCTTCTGATCAGCATGAGATAACTGGGGTGACCATACTGAGTTGCTGTAATTCTAGCCCAGAGCAAAGAAAGTTGATGTCTCTGTCAGTCTGTTTGCAGCCTTATCAGGGCAGGGTCCTGTTCAGCCTGCAGACGGCTGAGATAGCTTGAAGGGCCTCGTTACTACCTTTGTGGACCATCCAAAGGTCTGAGTTTGGGAAGGATTTCCACCCAGGAGATGGTGCAAGTAGGAAAGAGGATGTGTGGGTAGGGGAGGGAAATACAGGTCATGTCTATACTTGTTATGCTTTGGTCGAGAGGCCTGAGTGTAGGATTTCTTATTTTTCAATAGAGCTTCTGAACCATGTGCTCCCAATTTTTTGTACTGTTAAAATTCTTGCACTAGCTAGAATATTTCTTTTCACATATTTTCCCTTTTTTCTTCCATAATTCTTAGCTTGGTGTAAAAATTGCCAAAGCAATTGCCTGCCACAAGTTTGTTAAAGCCAAAAAGGAGGCTGAAAACTCACAGGCTGCTCGAAAGAAGAAGAAACTGGCGTGGGGGTAAGTTCACTTAAGACTTCTCTCCTGGGGTGGGAGAGGCGGCTCAGCAGCTAAGAAGACTGGGGTTCAATTCCAAGCACACACGTGGTGCCTCACAATAGTATAATTTCAGAGAATTCGATGCCCTCTTCTGGTTTCTTTGGGGACTAGGCATGCATATTTTAAACAGACATACATGCAGGCAAAATAGCCAGACACTATTATAAAATAATAAAAAGTTTTAAATTTTTGAAAAAAAAAATCATGGTTCTGTTGACTTGGTAGGAATTGTAGAAAGTCTGCTCATGCATTGAATCCAGTTTGTAGGCCGTTTAGTCTCAGGGTTTATGTCTCAGTGAGATGGCTGTAAGATTGTAAATGTGCAGCCATTTCCTCGGCCTGCGTGTGGTGTTTGTGAAAGTTTCAGCACTTTACTAAACATGTTATTTTAGTAGAGTATTTTATTTTAGAAATAAATGAGATTTGTGTGCTCTTTATTTTAGGTTTGAAGCAAAGAAGAGATGGGAAACCAAAAGCAACATGGGATATATGTAACTTGGCAGAGTTCTTCAAGACATTTATTTATAGACTATCATACTCTATTGGACGAAAAGATTTTCCTGCTTAGGTTAAATATGTCCGGGGATTGATAAAAGTTACAAAGATAAGCATAAAACTTGGGAGCTGATTATCAAATCTTTTTAGTCTTTTTTCTAAGAAGCTTGTAATGGAAATGAACATTTTTATATTTGTGTAAGAAATTTTAAGCGTATATACAAGAAAAAAGGATTTTATTATTTACTTGTATAAGTAAAAATCAATTTTGTGTTTGATCTGTTTCGTCTAGCGTAGCCTGTGAGGTCCTGAACTTCCTTATCTGTTCTTAGCATGACTGCACTTTTTCTAGAATTGGTTTTTTATGATTGACTTTTGTTTATAATGGATTAGTCATGAACAGAAAAATTCCCAGTTGTTACTGACTTTACAAATGACTTAACTAGTGCTATAAAAAATAATTATTGATTATTTTTACAGACAGTATTAATACGTCAAAGTCACATAATAAAAGCAGTTAATTAATTTTTGTGTAATGTCAGTAGAACTACAGTAAAAAGTAGACATAATGTAGTATAAAGAGCGATTTAAACCCAGCTTTGCCTAGGAAACGCCTTTCCGAATATCTCTCCACCATGTCGTTGTTTAGCTATGATTGTTCTTTGAAAAGCAAACTCTGCTCAACGACAGTTGTAATTCAAGATGATGTAAGGTTGGATTGTCAGCAGCTCATTTGCATTTACCCCTTCTCCCAGCTGCTCCTTAAGTGATGGAGGGAATTCATGAGACTAAAGAGAGAACCTGGGAAATCATTGTCCTTAGGTATGTGTTTTACAGTCCTACCGGAAAGAGGCTTTGAAAAGTCAAATGATAACTACTGAGACCTTTAGTGGATACTGTAAAAAATGAGTCATGATGATGATTATATTATTTTTATACTTAAAATAGTAACAATATTATTATTAACTTAGGATGATATGCAAATTTTCTCTATATGAAGAATAAGTGAGTAATTTGTCGCCCTTTAAGAGTCTGAACTATCAAATTTAACTTCATTTGGTTTAGAGAAACCAGTGCACAAAAAGCAGGATGTAGGAGGTTGGGTATCCCTGACTTGTCTTCACGAAAGCACATCCGTTCATAGATGCGCTGAGTACTGTTTACTTACAGCAGCCTACTCTGGAGTCCTAGTGACTGAATGCTTAGCGGTATGTTAAACATGCTGTTTAACATGTATGTTTTCTTAACAGTATAGGAATTTTTTCCTACCCACTATACAATTCCCAGGTTTTATCTAAACCAGGATGTATTATTTATTATCTTTGAGAAAGTTCCAGGTATGGATATTTTCGTGTGTAAATCCTCGGAACATGCATTCTCCTTGTGCCTCTACCTTAAATGTCTGTGTCCTTGTGTTCACTTCTGTACGTCTAGTGACCTTTGACAGCATACTTTACACACCAGTCCCCCATTCTGAGCTTTTATGTCTGTGGAGCATTTTAACTGAATGGAGGGTGGTCAACCAGCGGAGGCGACTCAGTTGGCAAGAGAAACCTCATCTCCCAACTCCCGACTCTTGTATACATGGATTTAGAGAGTCTTAAAATATACTGCTGTGGCCAGAAAGAAGGGAGTGGAGGGTTGGGTGAGGAAGGGTGCGGTACTTCTGCTCCTGTCTGCTGGTCTCTTATTATTCGGTATTGGTTTTATTTGGGATGAGCTTTAATAAAACTTGGATACTTCATTTACTGGAGCAATAAAATGGTGGCGTCACTCCTTGAGCGTTGGCGTTGCCTACAGTCGTTTGTCCTTCCTTCTCTGGCCACATTGAAATCCGGGTTCTTTGTGGGTCAATAATAACTTTGGTCCCCGAAGCTTTAACTGGTGCATTTACTACCTCTAGAACACTTGAATTACATTAGTGACGTAATTGTTAGTCACTGTTGAGTGAGACTAGTATGTTTTAGGCCATTGGTATGGCATTAATGTAACATGATTTATTGTCTGAGTACTTGAGGCCAGAACAGCTTACTGAAGAGCAGTAATTTTGAGCTTTACTGTGTTGGTTTTGAGAAGTGAAGTTGGTAGTGCATTCTTGTTTAGGAGCCCTCAGGGTGTTTCTGATTTCAGCAGAACATTCTATTTCTTTCACCAAAAGGAGAGTTTGAATATGTAATCTCAAGCTTGCTATAATTAGTTCTGATGACAGTTAAATACCTCAGCCAAGACTGTAAATCAGCAGTTAAGTTCTGACTTCTGCGCTGATCATAAATCTCAGGCACTGCACTGTAAACACTTATTTGGGGGACAGGCAGATGAAGAAGGGCAGGCCTCAGACAGAAGTAAAATGCCATTTGAATGTTAGGCAACATCTGTAAACCTCACACTTAAACTCTGATACTGCTTACACCTTTTGTCTAAACTCTCTTTGAAGTACTTTAGTAACTTAGGTTATCAACAACTGATGAGAACTTTGGATCCTTGCTGTGTGTGTGCAGTGTGTGCATGCTCGTGTGTGCTGCTGCATGCCTGGGCCTTCTCCAGCGCTCTCCACCTCGCTGGAGATGGGCTCTCCCTGAACCTGGAATGCAGCTGGGACTATGGAGCACGGCCGACAGGCCTAGGTTCTGGGGATCAAGCTCAAGTCCTTGTGCTTGTGCAGCAAGTGCTGTTCACCCACCGAGTCGTCTCCCCAGCCAAGGAGGAAAATTACTAAAGCATGAATGTATTGCTTTCAAAACGTCTACATTCACCTTGTTAGGGGGAAATTAATGCTATGCTGTGGGGAGTGCACATCTTAATAACTAAATATATTATACAAGGCAGTAAATTGATGTTGTGTCAGGTCCCTTTTTGAAACATGATCATCAAATTCAGAACCAACTGGTACAATTCAAGTATTTTTATGTTGGCAGAAGTTGCCTATATTTTTAGTCTCTGGCAGGAGTAAAAACACTTTGCATGTCAATTTAATATTTTTTAAAGCCAACTGTTCATTCATTGGCTTAAAATTTACACTCTACTAAAGTCTTAGCTTTGACTCTGATGAAATAAATAGCAATATTTAGATAAAATGTTCACATGAAGATCTTTTTCCAGAAGCAAATATAGATGGTGTTTGTAGCTTCAGTGCCTTCTAACCTGGTAACAGACCTGAAAGTGCTTTGTAAAGCTGGGGCCTTTACAAACTCCAGGCAGCAAGCACGTTTTATGTGCTTTTCTCCACACGCTATGTGTATGTGTGTAGTGTGCTCAGCTGGTCAACTTGACTGAGGCTCCTGTGTTTACCTCGTAACTGCTAGGATTACAGAAGGCCTTCTACGTGCATTCTGGGGATCTGAACTCCAGGCCTCTAACTTGCAGCACTAAGCTACTTCCCCAAGCCACTTGATGTACCTATTATGAATTAGTCAGAACATGTCTTTAGTTTTCGAACTTAAATTAACTTTATCCTACCAAGCACAATGTGCTCTGAAGTTCAGTGATGTAATGAGGCATTTTATTAATGCATATGTACGCTTTAAAAATATTTAGCGGTTTAAAGAATATTTTTGTTCTTTGACAGTTTCATATGTATATACAATGAATCTTGATCATATCTACCCCAACTGTCCCTCCCATTCCCAACATGTCCCCCTCACCTTGATATACTTAAAGATGGCGGTGGTGGAGGAGGAGGAGGACGTGGTGGTGGTAAAGGAGGAGATGGTGGTGGTGGAGGAGGAGGAGGTGGTGGTGGTGGGTCATGAACCTACTGAGTTTTAGTGCTACTTACATACAAAGGGCCATAAGTCCTTCCACTAGAGCTTTGGTAGCCTACAAATGATCACTACTCCAAAGAAATGTCCTCACCCGGTAGCCTTCACCTGCAAATAACTCTTCAGCTGGGGGTGGGGCCTCATGCATTCCTTCCCATACATGGTGGACTGTTGACTGTCCTGATCTTGCGCAGGCCTCCTGGGCTCATGTGCAGCACTCCTCCCCATCCCCAGGCTCGCTCTTTGTTTCAGTTCCCTCTTCTACAGGGTTTATTGTGCTTTGGGCATCTATGTTCCTGAGCTTTATAAGACACTAGAGTAAACAACACCATTTTCCACCTTGGTGACTGTTATTCCATAGGTTCTGGTAGATGTGCAGAGTTACATTCTTAGTCCATAGTGTTTTATTTCCTCTCTGTATTGCCCACCTTGAAAGGAAAAATTCCTCACATACATGTTGGTGTTGTGGCTGTAATCCACAGACTGACTATGGAGAAATCATTTACCTCAGTGACGAACAAGACAGTGTGGCAGCGTGTAGTGGCCGTAAGGAAACGTAGGAACCCCTGCTCTTTGCTCTGGGGTTATAATGAGATATGGTGTCTCTTTGCCATCTCTCTTCTGCTCACTACTGAGTTTTCTGCAGGCAGTTGTCACTAGGGTGTCTTCAATTGTATCAGTGCCCTCTGAGTAGCTTCTTGACTGCTGGCTTTGGTGAATCTGAACTCTGGAACTCAGCTACAGGCTCTGGTGGGACAGTTTGGAAAATGCCACACAGTACCTTGTTTTGAGATCTGCTTGTAAAATTGAGAATTAAGTGAGACATAATCACGTTTTATTGGTATTAGTAATCCCTTTTTAAATTCAAGAAAAAGCAATAAAATTTTCCAAGTGAGATGGCAATTTTAAGTGTTTAGCATATGTCTTGTACATTCAGATCAGACTTCTTAGGGTGATAAAATGCAGGAATGAAAAGGGAACAGCAGTTAGGGGGTGGGGTGAGGGGGCAGTGCCTCCACTCCCAAATGCTTCTGTTTCAGGTTTCTCCCAATTTCTGTACCACTTGAGCAATTGCTGCCTGCCACCACCTGAGTCTGCGGGCCTCTGTCTGTTCAGTTGCTGTCAGGGGCTTGCTCAGTTACAGGTACGAGGGCGAGTGAGGTAACCCTTTCCCACCGCACTTCTGAAGGGTGTGTCTGTCCAGTTAGTACTTGTTCATTGAGCCTGGAGCTTTAGAAACCAACTACAGTACAAGCTGTACTTACTGGTGTCCGTTTCATTTTCGTCTGTAAGCTCTGGCGTTTGGTCAAGAAGTTAATGTATCACTTCATCTTCAGGCTAAATATCTCAGCTCTCGAGGGAGGTCTCATTATGTGATGGGTAGCATACAAGTGTGACTGCCCAGAAAAAAAAAAAAGGTATATATTTGTAAAGTGGATGATACTAGAAGTAATTATGACTGTTACAGGGAAAGGTAAAGCAATAAGGCTTTGAGTTCCTTTGAATTCCTACCCAGTAACACCCGAGACGTGTTTTTTGAACACCTCCTCTCTATTGGCTCTGAAGTGGCTCTGGTGCATGCAAAGATAAGTAAACACAGTCTAATAGAAAAATACTGTAGACTAAGTCTGAGACAGTGTGGCATCTGCATAGTTACTAATGAGAAATAACCCACATGTAACTTAAGTAACCCAGGCCTGCCTACCAATTGTTGTCATTGGTTGTCTGTCACATGTTCCTGTTCCTCGCTCAGCAAGTGGCTGTAGCTGCTCTCTAGCTTAAGGACTTAGTGCTCATGAAGATCGGGTGTGTTGACACCCTTACTTTTCCAGTGTCTTATGTTCACTCTTAAGGTCAGTGTTGGTGGTATATGACTGAGGAATAAATGCACTGCTTTGCACATCTCTTCATCGTTTTAAGCTGGGAGCCTCTTGATGGTATCAGCATGCCCCGTGTGCTAGAAAGGCTCTCAGTGCCTATCCCTGTTAGGCACTGCCGTGAATGTGCCTTCCAAAGTACAGTGACTCAGCAGCAGTAGCAGTTGGTTTCTTCACCTGAGGGACAAAGACTGATCTGCAACCAGGAGCTGGTGCTCCAGGCAATCATTGAAAGATCCAGGCCACCGTCAACTCTCCACCTTTGCTTAGGAACCTAAATGTCACCAGTGTAATCATTTGGAAGTTACAGGCCTGCTCACTCTCCCCTGGGTACAGCCTCACGCTGTGCCACGCAGAAGGAGCCAGCAGCACTGCGGCACTGCCCCACTCACACACAGCCATGCTGTGGTAAAGGTACGCCTTCTTAGATAAAACAGACTGCGCATTGTCATTTGATGAAGTCATGTTCACTTGGCTGTGTTGTCAAAGCTGAGTTAAGTAGCCACTTGTAACAATGTAGAGTGTGGTGGCAGGGTAGAACAGATGCTGAAGGGACATCCATATGCTCAGTGTGTGAGGCAGAGGCAGGCAGTTTGAGGGTCAAATCTCATGAAAGAGCCTGCGTTCCAGGCAGGAGGAGGAGACGCACCTGAGGAGCAATGAGAGACTTAGCACAGGAAGATGAGCAGGGGGCCACGAACCTGCAGAGTTGGCCAGAACCAACACCCTGCTGTGTAGGTGATGCAGGGAGTTTGGATTCATTACCGGTTGGAGTCAGGTTTTTCTAAGGATCCTGATGTGTGACAAAGAAGGACAGCAGGCTTCTGATTCTAAGTAATGTCAGTTTCCTAAGGAACGTGCTAGAAATGTCAAGTGGAGAGGTACAGAGATACAACGGTCAAAAATGTTGCTGCAGAAGACAAGTTGAGGAGATGGCATTGTCATCAACAGATGCCACTGAGCTTTCCAGCAAGAAGACAGGGAAGAGGTGGCTGTTGTTTAAACCAGATGGAGGGAGTCGTGGTCACAAGAAACTTCAGGCTGAGGTGGAAGTGCATGGTACCTTAGGTCGGTTTCCTCAGAGTGGTGCTTCAAGTCACTTCTGAAAGTGATATATTCAGGTATGTATTTAAAAAGTCTAAAGAAAAGGATGCAGAGCTGACGAGTTGGAAGAGGCTGAACAGAGCAACACTGGTAACCAGAGGCAGAGCTGCACACGATTCCTGCATGTGTCACTGCACATTAAAGCCAGATAGATGGTCAATGCCTAGGGAAAGGCAGCTTCTGGTCTAGAGCTCTTCCTCGGTGGAAGACCCGTCCTCTAGGCTAGGCGCTGGTGAGCTTAGCAAGCAGGACAGCACCAGGAAATGTACCCACTGAGGTCGCTATCTGGTGTGTGCTGAGGATAGCTACCCTAAGAGGGAAATGCTCAGGTGTGCAGCAAGCATTTGGACAAGCATTCCGGACATGGGTTGTGGGTCAGCGTCTGCCACGGGAGATCTGTGTAGACGAAGCAGTGTGCAGTGGTGAACTTGAAATCAAAAGGCTGTAGATACTGCGCGGTCCACCTGGTGGCTAGGATTAAGAGGACTAGACACTGGGCTCGATGGAAGCCTGCTGGTTCTGAAACTAAATTGTGACTTGACTGAGAGTACATGAAACTGCCTCTTATCTGAAGTACCCTGAGTCCTCTAGATTTTGTTTGGCATTTAGCATGGTGCTCATTGTCCTTTGATCCCCGTCTAGACAGACCCACCAAATCAGTTTATTGCCTTGGCATTTTTAGCTTAAAGAATCTCTACAAATACTGTAGAAGCAGCAGGTTAGTAACCGTGCATACAGGGCCTTTGTACCACCCTTCTAAGGAAGCATCTTGTTCTGTAGATGAGGAAGTTGAGGTGTTAAGAGGATTAAGAGCTCTAAGACAATATGACTAACAGGATGGAGCCGGGGTAGAGCCTAGGCCAGCCCTTTGGCCTCTTCCCAGTTCTGTGTGTCCCCTGATTAAGTTTGTGTCTGGCATTTGGAGAAGGAGCCTGTGGTAGTTAATTAGGGTTAGATGAGGTTGTGAGAGTTGGTCCACTTGCCTGTTGGTTCACCACTTGCCTGGTAGAGAATCACATGTTAAAATGTAAATGTCAGTGTCTCTTTTTGGGGTAGAGTAATTGACAAACCCCAGGCCTGTTTCAAAACGAAAGGCAGATGGCACAAAGAGCAGCACCTGAAGTCCTCCGGCCTCCACACAGTTGCACATGTGAATATACTAGTGTGGCTAGTGTATCCTAACGAAGACGGGCTCCTTCTCCTACATGGAGAAGCTGGAATAGGAAATAAAGACAAACCAGCCAAACTTGAACATATTGCCAAAAACACTTGGAAGGAAGTGTACTATATAATGCAAATAGGAAGTCTACTACAGGCTCCATTCACTAAAGCAGAGAAAAGAAAGCAAAGGAAGGCTCCATCCATGTCAAGGACTCAACTGGAATCCTCTCTTGACACTTGCTTCCTTGCCAGCAGTGCTCCCAAAGGAAACAGGAAAAAGAAAAATCCAAAGTGCACATGCATAAGAATTCTGTTCCCAATGGTGAACAGCTTAAAGTCCTCAGATGTGTCTGCACCTTGGAAGGCATTTTTATGAAATTAATACATTACCAGGAGTGGCAGCAACCATTCTTGCAATAGAAGCCTAGTAAATTATTTGGGTCCATTAGAAGCAATCTGCCTGCTGTCACCTGCACGATCCTTGTCCAATCCCTTTACCTTGAGTCAGAGTGGACCACCCAAGGGTTTTAACTTTGAGGGTACAAAGGATATTTCAAGGTTAAGGTCAAACAGGCTCTGGAAGAACACCCTTACCCATTTTCTTTATTCAGTAGAAATGTAATGGAAACCGTGCTGAACAAAACAACCACAGACTTGATAAAGCTTCTAGTAAGGAAGAGAGAGAAACTCTGCAAGACCCCAGTGGTGCCAAGCAGCCCTGGCCAGCAATACCTAATGTAGGATCTAAATCACACACCACTCAAACAACACTTGCTGGGGTTCTGGTGCACATGCAAAGATCAGAATAAACCAGTGACCTGTAGACAAAAAGGGCCATGTTGCTGGTGACACTGAAATGCAACTAGATTCTGATCCCAGCTCTGCCACTTATGGATGTGTAACCTACTCATCAGTAATCCTTCTCGTGTTGGTTTCTTCTGAAAAAGATGAGGGGGATGGGTGGGAGTAGCACCCAAGGAGGTACTGCTGAGGATGAAAACCAATACAGAAGCACTTCAGAGCAGCCACATGCTTGTGGGAAGAGCTGTTGGCAGCTTACTCATTCATTATACCCCTTTGTTCTGTGTCTACAAGGGTGGGTGACCTGGGAGACAGTCACTCAATGAACAGCCAGCCATTCCATTCCCTAAACTCAAAAGTGGCTGTCCTTGAGGGAAACCACACACTACACACTCCCGTCCCACTCTGTTAAGAGTCACACTAGCAATCAGAACTGCCAACACTATCAGTACCACTGCTGTCAATAAACTTTTTTGTTGTTTCTTTTTAAACCAAGAGTCTAATGTCTTATTGACACCTGAGAACAGACTGACTTGCTAACTTAAAAGTGGGGTCAGATTCAAGACCCTGCTTCCTGACAAAACTGCGTTCAAGTGTTTGGTAGCATGATTAGTTTTTACTCCACACTGCAGATTTTCTGGAAGAAACAATAGTGAACGTAGTTTTTCTATTTCCTAAGAATTCCCAGATGAGCCAAAAGTAGAATTCATGAATAAAATTGACATTGAAAGAGGTTGGGATGGAGCTCAATTGGTAGAGTGCTTGCAACTCTACCACGTATGGAACCCGGGTTCGATCCTTGGCACCACTAGGCATGGTGGACTGTGGATAGAATCCTAGCATTCATGAGGTGGAGACAAGAGGACTTTAAATTCAAGTTTATCCTTTGCTGTGTATTGAGCTCAAAACTAGCTGCCTGGGATGCATGAGACCCTGCCCTACCACATTGCATCACTAAAACCACTGAAGTTTTCTGCATGTCCCAGTGTATCCACACAGCCAAAGCTTTAAAGACAGAAGTTCTATTTGGCGGTCAGTAAGGTACTGAATGTACCTGGTAGCCCTCAATAAAGATGTCGGTGGGTACTCAACCCTGTGAGTTTCCAGGTGGAGAAAGTTGAAGTAAAGGGAGTGGCCCACATATTCATCTTGGGGCCCGCCAGGCTGGGTGGGGCTCAACTTTCCTGGAGTCCTGGTCACCGGATGATTGAAACAACAGAATGAGATAATTGCAAAGAGAAAGTTATAATCTATAAATGCAGGTTTATCGGAGCAGCTCTTGGCCACCATGCAAAAGGAGGGAAAGGAGAGAGGGGGAAGAGAGGAAGTGTGGGAGGGAGGGAGGAGGGACATGCACAGAGGAAGGAGAAAGAAGGAGAAGTAAAAGAGGGAGACAGGGAGAGGCAAGCAGAGGACAGAGTGGGAACCAAAATGTCTGGATTATAGAGTGAAGGGAAGGTCCTGCTCCTGGCCTGGATATTTCACTGTAGAAGGCAGGACATGGCAGTCATACCCAGCAGCAGGTAGGGACCGGGATGCCTGAAACCAAGCACAAGTTAACACTACTTTGTACAGTGTTAGTCCACACATACCATCTAAGTTTCTCACATCCGTGGAAACTCTCTTCTCCTGGGTTGTCTAGCCAGACTGTAGCTGGCTCCTATGTACTTACTTGCTTTTGCTCAGCAAGGCATCATGGACAATTACATTTGCAACTATGTTCTAGTTGAGGCTACGTAAGACCCACATCCAGTCACACTGGAACCTAAGGACAGCAAAGGTAACCGTAGTTGGGGCATTTTGAGGCATTGTCCTGAGGATCATCAGGACAAACTAATGTAAATGTTACAAGAAATGTGTTTCATTCTTTATTGTCTATGTTTACAGTCCTGATAATTCTCAGTGTATATTTCTTTCCATTTTTTTTCCCTTTTCTTCATTCTCTGGTTGTGAGAAAATGCAGCTATCAAGAGAATTACGATTTTCCTTTACCCTTAAGGAACTGAGTATTCAAGACCGTTCCTGGGAGCAGGAAGGAAGAGAAGGCAAAGGACCATATCAAGTACTTTGCTTGACCTCCAAAGTACTGAGCCAGGATTGGTCTGCAGGAAGGGGAAGCCAACGGGGAGGGAAGAAGAGCGCAAACCCTTAAGTAGTGTCACCCAGAGGAAGATGTGGAAATTCAGCTAGAGTTCTGGAAAGACACAAGCATTGCAATATTTAGGAATTGCCCATCTTGGTGGCTTAGGCCTTTGATTCCAGCACTCCAGGAGGCAGAGGCAGGTGGCTCTCTGTGAGTTCGAGGCCAGCCTAGTCTACAGGACAAGTCCAGGATGGCCATGGCTACCCAGGGAAACCCTGCCCTAAAAGGAAATAAGTAAATAAAGTCGGGAGTTAAGCAGTTAGTTCTCAAGTATTTGGGCCAGAGGGGATTGTCCTGCAGTGTCCACTGTCCAGGCGCTGCACAAGGATTGCAGCCACCATTGTGTCTTCTGTGCAGGGAACCAGCAAACAGTGTCTAATGGTTGCTAAGCAACCATTAGCCCATTGCTGCTCTTTTCCATTAAACATTATCTGCCTTCTTAGATTGTTTTAATTTACTTTAAAGCAGGAAAGGTAATGTGGCGTGATTACCAGTGATACTAACAATGAAAATGTGAAGATTTTGTAAAGGTTAGATCAGTCTTGGTGGGGATAGTTGGTAATGATAGTGACAGTTGGTTGAAATCTTAAAGCATTTTATCACCTGTCCTCATACGTCATGATACACACACACACACACACACACACACACACACACACACACACACACACAAGAAATAGTTGTAGTCTCTGATATTGTAAAACTCAGCCGACATGCAGTTGAATAATCTCTGTCCTCTGCTATGCTTTGCTCCTCACTACAGCTTGTCCCAAGCAGTGCTGCTTCAGTACAGCGGGGTTAATAGTAGGTAGCCCTCGGCTCCGCAGACACCTGAAACCACAACACCCATAGGTCTGAGAAGAATGTGGAAATAACAGCTGTCTGTTTAAGGAAAGTTTTCAGGTACACAATGAGGACAAATATCAGAAAAAGAAGCATTGTTATTTAGGAACCTATTTACATTCCGAGGTTTTAGAGAGATATTCGCCACCTGTATACACAGTAACTGTTGTGCCCAGCAAAAATGTATACACAACCAGAGTTAGGAAGGATTTCCTGCTGCTTTGTCATGCACCTTTCTCATAGCCGATGTTTTGCCTATGGGACCTTTTTTTTTTTGAAGGTCTATGGATGCTAACACATTACTTGCCACACACTTGAAGTTAGCTCCTTGCCTGTTACAACACACACCAAATGACTGTGTGTGAGAGCTGAGAAGGGTGTGTGAACAACTGGGTTCTGAGTCTGGTTTTCCTACTCCTGTGACCTTGAGCAAGGATTTTTCGTTTTCGTTTTTGTTCTTTATCTATATATGAGAATAATAACTAGTTTGTCAGGGCTGTCCTGAGAATATAGCAATAGACATAGATGGTGATCACTATTAATAATCATGTAATTACCGGCTGAGCTGGTTGTTGCTGTTTCCATGTCTGATTAGCATTCAGTTGCCATTTCCGGTATCTCATCCTAAAATGCCATCTGAATAGGAAGATTGGGGTATGTGCCATTCTTGAAGTGCTCTTTAACAGAAGGGGACCCTGCCCTGTGGAGTAATTTGTGTCCTTCAGACAATGGTGGGTCAGTGTGTTAGTGCCTACAAAGGTCCAAGGCCCTGTCAGAACAGGTGACAGCACTATGGACCAGGCTCACCCATGTGCTGAGACAGCTGCCACCACCGCCACCACCACCACCACCACCATCACCACCACCATTACCACCACCACCACCACCACCATCACCACCACCACCACCGCCGCCACCACTGCCACCACCACCATTGTTTCTTCTTCTTTCTTCTTTCTCCTTTTAAAGTGGTCGACACAGTGTTAACTCTTCATATGCATTATCTTTCTCAATATTAAAAGTCTGTGAAGTAGTGGGGTAGCTATAGCAATCCTCATTCTACACATGAAGAAATTTCTCTGCAAGGGAAGTTGTAGAACTTTTCAAGACTCGACTCGTGTAAGTGGCATAACAGGGCTGCATTACTGTCATATCTCAGCCTTGGCCAGCTAGGCCTTCTGGGACTGAGGGAAAAGGTCCTATACAAGTCACACATTTGCATTAAGGTTAAGGGTCTTGTCGTCTCCCGATGTGCCAATGAGGCATAAGACTGGACAATCCCACCCAGCAAAGCAGTGACGAATGGCACCAGAATCGTATGTGATTAGATTTCCATCCTTCCCATGGGACCAGCTCAGGTTACTGGCTCACTAGTTCTCAGTGTGACCTCTGTAGAGACATCTGTAGGAGATGTGCATTTGAAGCTCTGTAGGCGGCTGGAGGCTGGGGCTGAGTGTTGGTTGGTGTGGAGTGGTCAGGAGAAGCAGAACATTCAGAAGCAAAGGATTTGGGTGTCTTGATTGAGCAAAATTGGAGAAATGTTTAACAATCTCCTCATTAGGTGCACCCCTACTCCTACCTACCAGTTTCCTAGGCACCAATCTGTTACAGGATAGAGTGCAGTCTTCTGGCAGTCATTTTCCTTTTGTAGCTTACAGTGCAGAAGGTCACCAAAGGATCATTCATCACCCACAGAGACTAAAAAATATACCTGCAATAAATGTTATAAAGGCGTCATGCTTCCAGAAAGGGTTACAACAGAGATGCTTCCTGATGGGGAAGGGCCTGTGGCTTCACTGAGGAGATGAGACTGGAATTTGACTAGAAAGCGATGAGGAAGCAAGGCAGTGGTGGTGCACTCAGGGAGGCAGAGGCAGGTGGATCTCTGTGAGCTCGAGGCCTGGTCTACAGAGTAAGTTCCAGGACAGCCAGGTCTACACAGAGAAACTGTGTCTCGAAAAAAACAAAAACAAAAACAAAAACAAAAAACCAAACAAAGTGGGGAGAAGTGAGCATGAAGAAGAAGCATCTGTGCCGAGGAAAGGACTTGTGGTGAGAGGAGGGGGCCACGCTGTGCACCAACCCCAAGCCTTCTGTGTTACGTCTCTAAAGGCTCCATGGCACTGAGGCCCAGAGACCCCAAGATTTCTCTCAGAAATGGTCTAACATCTAGATCCACGTGTCTGCTCTTGGTGGTGGTCAGCTTTGCCGTGCCATCAATGCTAGTGGCATTGCCTGGTGCCTCTCTGTATATTTGTGGATGAGTCAGGCTTCGTTTCCTTCTGTTGTTGAGGAATTTTCACTTGGAGCTTTTCTATCTGTTGGGACAATGGCATCTGGAAAGAGCTGAAGCAGGATGGGAAATTGGGCTCAAGGAACAGCAGGCAGGATGCTGGGCCCAAAGATGCCCCCTTTCCTTCTCAGAGTGCATACTCACCAGTGTTTTGTAAAAAGTGATTCCTGCACCTTCAGTGCCCTTTAGGTATCCTTTGGGAGTCGTGGAGGTAGTTGAATGGATAATTACCTCTATGGTTATCTTCATTTATATATATTTATAGCTATCATTTAAGAGGACAGATGATGTACAATCTCCTGGTCCATGTTCCTCTGTTTGGTAAAGTTAATTGATGAATTAAACATGACAGTGAGCCAAAACAGCTCAGCATTTTTTGTCTCATTCATAGTTCTTGAGCTTTATCTAAAATGTGCATGGTTGGTGTCACTCCGGATTGGGGGATGGTGTTTCCATACTCTTTAAAGCAGAGGTTCTCAACTGGTGGACCGAGATCCCGTTGGGGGTTATATATCAGATAACTTCATATCAGATATTTATGTTATGACTCATAACAGTAAAATTACAGTTATGAAGTAGCAATGAAATAATTTTATGGCTGGGGGTCACCACAACATGAAGCACTGTATTAAAGTGTCCCAGCGTTAGCTAGGTTGAGAAACACCACTCTAAAGGGAATAAGCAGGTGACACAAAGGGAAGATAAGGGTGGGACAGGGACTGGCAGAGTAGTTATGGAGCCTCGGTTTTTCAAAGACCAGGTTTTCAATTTTAAGAAGTCATGAATTTGAAAGAGAGCAAAGAGTATATGTGAAGTTTGTAGAGAGGAAAGGGAATGGGGGAAACGGATATAATTATAATCCCAAAAAATAAAAGGAATAATTTAAAATCAAACTCAAACACCCAGGTGTCCATCAAAGTTCTCACTCATGAAATTTTGCCACAGTTGGCTACTAGGTTAAAGAAATGAACACGCAAGTTTTTAGGGAGCTACCGTTTTCCGTTGCTGCCATACTCTTGGAGAATCAGCAGATTTGTTTATTATGTTTATCCTGCAATTTCTATCCGCATCTGCTATTTGCCTACACTACTTGCTCTCAGTGTTACCCATTGAACAAGGAAAACCACAAGCTGGAGGTGATGACAGTGCAGTCTTCAGGTTTTAAAAAATCACATTAAAAACAAGAAGATGGGTGAAGCCACTTGACAGCCAAATCATGTAGCAGTTGGCGAAAACGTCACTAATTTTAATTCATGAACATTGTCAACATCTGTACTGGGGAAAGCAGTCAGGAATCTGAGGGACCAGAGGAAGCCTCCAAGAGTCTACTGTTTGCTCAGGAAAGCAAAGATAGACCACTCAAAGACCAAACAGGCTGTGAGGCTCCTAAGAACTCACAGAACAATCCACAGGGCTCCCTGAGGATAAGGCCCAGTAGAGGAAGTCAAGCTTGGCAGGACCGGGAAAACTGGGATGAAGGAATGGAAGGTCCATATATAAAGTTATAGAGGGAGACCCAGTTGGGAAATCACAGGAAGCAACCAAAGGATGCTGAGAAGAGAGGCTAAAATCAGCTGGGGTCTCACAGGAGCCAATGACTGATTCTGCAACAGGATGGGGAGGGGAGGGAGGTGTTTCTGGCTTTTTCCATTCAGCCTAACTTTGAGCTTTCTCTATTCTGTTAGATGTACTGATGGTTTATTTCATCATCATCACCCACCCACCCCCACCTTGTTTGTTTGTTTGTTTTTGACACAGGGTTTCTCTGTGTAGCTTTTGTTGTCCTGGACTCGATTTGTAGAGCAGGCTGGCCTCGAACTCACAAAGATTCACCTGCCTCTGCCTCCCTGAGCGCTGGGATTGAAGGTGTGCACCAGTGCAGCTGGCTTCATCATGTCTCTTAAGTGTCCCTAGCATGTGTTGTGTTCTATACCACATTGCTTATGCATCGTCCTTTGGAAGAATGGTGTTTGCAGTTTTATACTGTTATGGCTAACACCGTGTTAGTCGTTTTCTGTTCAGTGAGGATACCTGAGGGGGGAAAAAGGAAGCAAGGTTTATTTGGACTTAGAGTTTCAGAACATTTGATCGATGCCCATATGGGTCATCACTTTCGATCTCTGATGAGGCAGAGCACAGATGGTGATACTAGAAGGGTAAGTAGAAGATCCTAACATATCCTTCAGGGATGTGGCTGTAATCACCTGTTTCCTGTCACCCACTTCCTGCATGAAGTAGACTTCATGTCGGGAAGTTCCTGCCTTGTCCTGAGAGCTCTGTTCTATGGCGCTGAAGCCTTTAGCACTTGGCCTTTGAGGGCATAAAAGATTCAGGTCACAACAAGCTGTTATGAGCATCCATAGAACAGAAACCCATTCATTACTTTTCAATCAAATTATTTCAATAGCCTTTTCCTAAACCTGGGTGTCTCTGGTTTATTCCTGCACCAATACAACCTTCATGTCACTTTCAACACATCCTTCCAAAGATAAACCTCTGAGATTACTGCCCCTTCAGTGGTGTTTCATAGCCTGAAATGTCAAAATTCCTTACTGCCAAGGACATGTACGTTTTTCTACACCACTTACAATACCCGCCTCCTGTACTTACCTATACAAACCCTGC
Organism: Acomys russatus; assembly: GCF_903995435.1. Lineage (NCBI taxonomy): Eukaryota > Metazoa > Chordata > Mammalia > Rodentia > Muridae > Acomys > Acomys russatus. The sequence continues at coordinate 78,952,380 of NC_067141.1, read as the reverse complement.
TCTCCTCTGACTGCCCGTCTTGTTATCCCAGAAAGGCATTTGTTGTACATCATGTGCCCTGCAACCATGACTGGTATGGACGAAAGGTCACTTCTTGCTTGTACCTCAGTTTATCCATGTGTCACTCTTTACTTCCGTATTTCCTTTGTGTCTGCGGTAGTCTTGGTACTTTGCAGGGAGGTGGCCCTCTTTCTACTTCCAAATCAACATGTGGTCCATTCGTGATTCTGGGTGTGGCACACACACACACACACACACACACACACACATACACACACACACACACGAATGTGTTTTAGCCCGTGCCTCTGAGACATGACATGGAACACTGAACAGTTTAGAGAACTTAAGTGTAATAGCATTTAAAATGAGTTAAGCCATTTGTGTGGACGTGGTTCTAGAGTGAGTTACTAATGCCTTGTGCTTTCTTAGCGTGAGTGAAATGGACATAATTTGAATCTTTTGTTGTGTCAGGATAATCACTACAATGATTTGTAGGTCTTTACTGTAATCATTGGCCGATACAGGGAGTTGCCTCTTCTTTCTCTCTAAGGCCCCCACACAGCTGCACTTTGTTTCAACAGGACTTTGTTTCAGTTCTCCATTAGGCTGTGAGTTCCTGCTGCAAGGTACCCAAACCCTGCCTTTTTCATGAACAATAGTGTCACAGTCAGCAGAGTAAAGACAATTATGTTCAACCACACAGGCCCACATAATTCTTCAAGGTCAGGGGTCATTTTTCATGCAGTTGTGGGCACACTGAAGAAATGCTTCAAGAGAGCTATTTGTTAGTTCTGTAGGTCATATGCCAGACACAGAGAAGACTCAGAAGGAAGACTTTGACCAGGGAGACCAGCACCTCTCTCCACCTCCCCTCACAGGTTCCTGTCTGGAGTGAGGATATGGAATTTAACTTGCTGTATATATACCTTTTGGGTATCTGGGTTTGGGGAGGCATGCTCAAATGTTTTGCTATGCACATATCTGCATTGGTGGCTCTCGTCTAATGATGATGTTCTTGAGACAGTGACATTGAAAAGTATAACAGAGTTGGCAAAGGGAGAAATGAACGGCTCCCTGTCTGTCTGCACTCCTCTTGTAGCCAGATACTAAAAGTGTCAGAGAATAAGCTCTGGGCACATTTTCAGGTCTTTAGCAATACAGGTACCAGTAAGAGCTGGACTTGTAAATAGTTGTTCCCTGTGTGTGACTGATCCAGTGTCGTGCTGACGGAATGTTAGGATGATATGTCGCCATTTCTTTCTTTCTTCCGCAGATCTGATTTTATTCAGAATGCAAAGACAACTTAAAGTATATAATCTCCCAGCTAATGACTTTTGGATACATTTCTGTCCAGTGAGATATAAAATGCTGGGCAGGACAAAATTCACCAGAGTGTTGGAATATTGGGATGTCTTCAGTTTATTTCGAAATGCTTTTGAAGTCAACAAAATGGATTGGCAGCTGGTCATGGTGGCGCACGCCTTTAATCCCAGCAGTCAGGGAGGCAGAGGCAGGTGGATCATTGTGAGTTGAAGGCCAGCCTGATCTACAAAGTGAGTCCAGAACAATGAAGGCTACACAGAGAAACCTTGTCTCAAAAAACCAAACCAAACCAAACCAAACTAAAAAAAAAAAGGATAAGGTTGACAGCTAGCAAAATGGATGGACAGACTGATATAACAATGTATAGGAAAATGGTAATTGCAGAAATCTAGGTGTCAGGAATACTACTGTTCCCTTCCAAACAATTTTGATTTTAGTACATGTTTAAAGTATTCCCCCAAATATAATGTTGAGACGTGAAGTGCTCCTAGAAAGAAGGCTTCTGCCATTCATACGTCTTCTCTTGAGTGTTTGGACCAATGTAGAAATTGCTATGGCCGTCTTGTGACAATATGGTTCGGTCTCATGTTAAACGGGCGAAACAGGAAGATAGAGCTCTGTTCTGGTCCTTGAGGGCAGCTTATGGGAGTCAGTTCTCATCTTCCGCCTTGTCGAGACAGCATCTGTGTTTTGGAGATCAAGCTCAGACCTCCATGCGTGCAAACGAAGCACTTTACTGACTGAGCATCTCCCCTTGGCCCAAAGCCTAACTTAAAAGTAGAATTGCCAGAGTGTGGTCTAAGGGCAGAGCCACAACTCTGCTTGTGGAAAAATAATTCTATTAAGGGTGCTACTATTTTGATCATGAGCTGATTTTTCCCATTGGATTTACATCCAATGGATGTACATTTTCTAGAATTAGTTCAACAAAGCTCATCTACTCTTTTCATGCCGCACCAGATTTTCCCATCTGCTCTCACCTCGGTTCTGTTCTCCTGAGACTGGACTCACCCCAAGGAGCAGGTGGGAGTGGCTGTGCCCATTTTCACTCAAGTGTGGCTGACAGTGTTCCTTTCTAGCTAAGCTCTCTGCACAGCCACAGGGCTCTACTGCCCAGCTCTGAGGCACGAGCTCTCTAAAAGGAAGTTTCTGGCCAAGAAGCAAGAAAAGAGTCTTTTAAGAGTGGATAGGCCCCTGAAAGCTGATCAGATCTGGCTTGGCTCTGTCCCTGCTAGGGAACAGGCTTTCTCCACCAAGGCCTCTTGGGCTCATAACTGTTTGGGTCTCAGCATTGCAGTGGGCCCTTGCAAAATCAACACCGAGTGTCAGCTGCTTGTCCTCATCCTCGCTAGCACTCCCTGAGTATCTGGAGTATAGTCTCTAGGGTTGCCCTCTTGCTATGTGAGCCTCTAAGAATGGCTCCGTCCACTAACCACAAAGCTCTTGACCACCCAGGGTTGCTGGTGGGATGGGTGCAGGGCACCCAGCCACATCCCCTGTTGTGTTAGGATTCTTTAGAAGAACAGGACTGGTAGAATGAATAGGTTAGCGTTAGGGTGTGAAGAGGGGTTTATTAGAGAAGGAATGGTGTCTTAGGGTTTCGTTGCTATGAAGAGACACCATGAACTCTAAAGGAAAACATCTGATTGGGGCTGGCTTACAGGCTCAGAGGTTTAGTTCATTATTGTCATGGCAGAGAGCGTGGCACTGTGCAGGCAGGCATAGTGCTGAAGAAGGAGCTGAGAGTTCTACATCTTGACTTACAGGCAGCAAGGAGAGAGACTCTCCCATTGCGTATATATGAGACCTCAAAGCTCACCTTCACAGTGACACACTTCCTCCAACAAGGCCACACCTCCTAATAGTGCCCCTCTATATGCATCCAAACAAGCATGCACCAGGGAGTCTATGGGGCCATACCTATTCAAACCACCACAAGTGGGTATCCCAGCAATAGTTATCTGCACACTGGAAAAGTTGAGAAACCCATAACTGCTCAGTTTATGAGGCTGGATCCCCTGTAGTCTCAATCCGGTGCTGGCCTGGAGGACTCCTGGAGGGCCACTGGTCTTCAGCCCACATTGGAACAGCAAAATCTACATTCTAACATCAGCTAAAGTTGGCAGCGGCAGCAGCAGCTAGGTAGACAGACACACACTCGTCAACAAGAAATGAAGGTAGGCACACCAGGAAGTACAGCTTTTTTCCCTTGGATGTTTTTATATGTGTGCTGCTACCAGAAGGTGTCATCCATTGTAGGAGAGGCTCTTCTGCTTCCAATTAACCCTTCTTTAAAGGACTTGCCCAGAGGCATGTGTCTTAGTTGATTCCAAATAAAACAAGCTTACACTCAATATTAACACTCACAGCCTGGGTCAGAGTGTGTAGACAATCATGATCCTGCCTATGGACCCCTGAGAGAGGAATCCTGGCTTCGAGACCCAGGCTTAAGTCTATGCAGGTTGAAAGGCCAAGGATGAATCTCCTGTGGGAAATTCCTGCCTAGGGAGCTCTCCCTAATACCCCCACTCTGGGTTTTAATGCCTGGATCACTGTTATTATCCCAGACCTCACTTCCTCTGCTCAGGCCATTATCCCATTGTCTACTGGACACCCTTACTTTGCTCTCCTCTTATCCAGATAGTCACAGTGCTGTGCATCTGTGCATCTAAACCTCAGGCATCCTCTAAGTAGATGCCTCGCCCTCCTCCAGATGCCCTCCCTGTCCCTGTAACCTGCCTGGGTGTCCCTCTCCATGTATTCACATAATGTCATACCTGATCCAAAAACCTTACCCATTTCCTGGTAATTAATTCCTTCCTTTATGTCTGTCTCCTTTGGTAGACCTCAAACTCCAGAAGGGCCGGCCTACACCATTCCTCTGGCCCGTGCTGGTCCACAGCCCCGAATCCAGGGCAGAGCACCTAACCAGTACTTTATGGCCACGTGCTCAGTGTGATGGAGGGACGGGCGGTGCACAGTCGCGCACATGGCAGTTTGCGGTTCTGCCTAACTCACAGGCTGGCTGCAAAAGCACGCACTTTCCTGGGCAAGGAAGAAGCCTCAGGATCTTGTTTTCCTCTTCTGCAGTTTTAGTAGAGTTTTTTTTTTTTTTTTTTTTTTTTTCTTCTAGTTGTTCCCAGATGTCACACTCCATTAATCCCTCAGTGTCCTATTGGTCAAATGGAAGATGCTGTGACACGGAATAGGACTCACTTGTGGCCTTTCTGCAGGCTGGTTCTTTGACGCATATGAGAGAACTTTGTCTAATGGAGGACATTTTCCAGCAAACAAGAGTTGCTAGCATTTTTTTTCCTGTCTTTGCTATCTTATAGGTACTACTGAAAGTACTCACATGTATCCATCCATTCAAGCTTTCCAACCACTGTGTGATGTGGGTACCGTTGTCCCCACTCTATGGATGAGATAACAAGAGGCTAAGCGTTTGTCATTCAATCTGTGGGTGGAAACCCATCACTGAGCTTCAGTCAGTCCATCTTTAGAAGGTGTACTTGTCAGGACGGTATTGTTCTGCCTTTAAGTCATAATACGTTCTGTTTCTGTGGCTGCTGTGCAATTGTTTGTGGGAGTAAGAAAGGAAGTATCAAAGATGAAAAAGGTGGCGGCGCAGCGCAGTAGAGATGGTTTATTTGCTGCTAAGAATAGTGTGTTCCAGAGTCTGGGGTGCCTTGCTGTGCTAGAGTTCACAATGTGCATGGAGCGTGTAGCGAGCGCTCTTCTTCAGAGAACGGCTTTCCCACTGATGCCAGGAACACCCTCGAGATGGCTTCTGACCATCCACTTCCTGGAAAAGAAGGCGATTCGCCATTCCTTTTGAACAAACCAGTCTATTGGCAGGTTCTTGTGTTCTGCCACTAGGGAGTGCAGCAGACAGGCGGGACTGTTTCACTACCTTTGTTTGCTCAGTGCTGGGTAGGAGATTGGAGGTGGAAATACAGCCTGCCTAGAAGGCCTCTGCCCATGTGTTTGGGTCAGGAGGAACTAACGTGGCACCAGAAAAAAAGCAGCTGGATTTCTTTCTGAGTTGTGCTTACTTCTGTGGCCCCTGAGGTAGAGCTGGGCTGGACATGGTTGAGGGTCTACGTGTGGCTACCTGCAGGGTCAACCCACCTCTTTCTGGGACCTTGGTTGACTCAGAAGAGGCAGCATGCCAGCCTTCAAGGGAAGAAGCACCGGGTATGTGACAGAGAAATATAAAGTGTGACACGGAGCAGGATGTGGGCGTGGGGGTAGAGGAGCCTGGGAGAGTGGGTAGTGGGCAAGCTGCCATTTTTGCTGCTCTGGCTTCCCAGCCCTTTTTTTCTTTGTTTTTTTGGCTCAGGAGATGACTGAACATGTGGCTCACAGCTGACTTCTTCAGGGCCTTAGATAAACGATGAGAAGACAGGTGACACCTGGGCACCTTTTTCCAATTCTGTGAAGATGGGGAATGGGCCAGATGGCCTGACTCCTCCACCCCCACCCCATCCACTCACTTTCCAGTGAGAGGAGAAAAGAAGGAGAGAGGAAGGAACTCTGGGGTTGTGTTCAGAGACAGGAAACACTGTCTCTCGGCAAGTGTGCTCTGGTAAGTGAATGCTCGTAGTCATAGGAACTGGTCCTCTCTTGATTCTCAAACCCTCTGACCATGTTCTGACCAAGGAGTCCTTGAAGGTCAGATACAGGCCACACAGAACTGCACAGAGCTAGGTTTATCCTCAGAGCAACCCTCAGCATCCTCTTGGTAAGTGTGTATAAGTCTGATGCGCTGAGAGGCCAGCCTCTCTGAGTTTATCCGTATGTGTAAGTGTGTGTCCAGGGCTCACGTCCAGAACAATACTGTTCAGAACACTAAAGCCCCTTGAGGTCTTCTGACCCAGTGTTTCCCAAGTCTTCCTCCTGGGTCAACTACATAATGTTAACTTTTCCTTTTCAACCATCGACTGTACTTACTTTAGTCTATTATCTTCAAAGGAGTCTTGATATGAAAAAAAATTTACTACAAATAGCAAATACTTGCTACAAATAAAAAATAAATAAATTCCTTAGAAGCAGTGCTACTACCTTTCTGCTGAGTACTGCTGCCCATTCAAGCCTCGGAGCCCCAGGCACCTCAAGTGGAGCACACAGGAGAAAGAACCGACTGGGGAGTTCCTCTCTGCTGTTTTGTGTTTTTAGCTTCTCAGTTTTGCCTGCTTCCTATACTCTGAGAGAGTCAGTTTATTACTGTGGAGGAAACGGAAGCTTAGAGGGGGAAGCTGTGCTCAAGAACATGGTGCTCACTGGTGGTCGTTCCTCCATATGAAGGTGGGCACTCAGGGCCCCGGGCCCCCAAGCATCACGGCCCACCTCCATTTCCAGGCACATTTTCATACATTCCAATTACTTAGCAGGTTCTTGGAACTTACCTCTCAAATATGGCCTACCACTGGGTCTTTCCCATGGCCAGCAGATTTCTGTGATAGCTGCAAGCCTCTGCTGTCCTAGATGGTATTGTCTACAGTGAATGGAGCCCTTGCCCATGTGTGATGGATCTGAGCTAAGAGTCAGGACCCCTAGATCTACTGGGGTTTTGCTTTTCCTCAAGACGGTGTGTTTTGACTTATTTTGATCTGCCAATGTCTCTGTAAATGGGGGTGAGTGTGTTTTCTATGACGCTTAGGAGGGTCACCTTTATAAGCCAAGTGAGATAATGGATTTGAGAGTGCTCCGGTGAGAATGTCCAGCTGGACATGCAAGCTTGTTTCCATTCTTGCACGCACGTCTCTGGCATCTGTGAGTGGTAAGAACCGTGAGAACAGTGCTTGGGAGCCACTTGAGTCAACACAGCAAAACTCTCCAGGCTGCCTCAGGCCTTGGTGGGACATTCACTCGCTCACAGTGTCGTGTGAGGTGCTAACTGGACATGAAGAAGTCCAACTACAAAACCACGTGGCCTCCAGCACAAAGGACTTCATGTGTAAAGGACAGAGAAAGTGCTTTACAGCCGCGTGCTCTCCCCCAGAGCGTCAGGTCCACTTGCACCCAAACCCAACAGGTCCTGCTATCTGCACTTCCTCAATTGAGTGTCTTTACAATAAACAGACGAGAGAGAGAGAAGGAGTGAATGTTTCTGGGTCAGAGCAAAAGTGCCCTGATGAAGGTGACAACCGTGAGTCTGGGATGTGTGCAAAGGACATCAGGAGCCATGGTGGAGCAGCACAAAATTTGCACCAGAGCCTAAAAGCTTTACAGGTGCTGAGGCTCCATGGTTTTGAGCATATGCTAATGGGAACTAGATTTCATAATGAAGGTTTTGCACTTACTCTTCTGTGTCCTTCCTGTAACTCCTCACCAGCTTGTAGCCTCTGCTCAATGACTCTAACTCTCAAGAAGGCCTGCCGTGGCCACCCTGTCCCGAAGCACAGACAAGTCAAGTTGTAGTCACTGTCCTTGAAACTAGAATGCTTCATGGTACTTCCAGTCTTATCATCTGTCACGTGTGTCTGTTTGCACATACTTCCATTCCCAGGACCCGAACTCAGTCATCCTTCTGTCTCTGTGACATGCCACGACTGGCGCCTAGAGGCCTGCCTAGCTGAGGCTATTCCTGCAGATCCCAAGACAGCATCTCACAAAAGGAGCTTCTACGGGAAAGCAAGCTTAGGAACTGGGGGTCTGGGTAGTGGGCGAAGTGCTTGCTGTGCCAGTGAATTCTGGAGGTTCAGCCACTAGAACTGTTCCTAGGACCCACTTAATAGCCCATTTGTAGTCTCAGTGCTCGGGAGCTAGATAGAGGAGCAAGCTGGCTAGCTAGGCAAGTCAATTCAAGTGAGAAGCACTGCTTCAGGAAGACACCTGCCACAAACCTCCAGCCCCATACACACAGACATGTATATCTGCATATATGTGCCCCACCATGTGAACATGCATATATACATGCAAACACACCACACACATACAAAAAGAAGAAAAACAATGTTAACTTTGTAGATAGATGATAGACAGATAGATGATAGGTTATATATAAATACAGATAGATGATAGATGATATATATTTGTATATATGTATGTATACACATGTATACATACATATATATGCATATATATAGACAGACAGACAGAGACAGATAGATAGACAGACAGACAGATAGGTAGATAGATAGCCCAATCTCTTGGGCAGTTCCTAGATTCATAGTGGATACTTCCTGAAGTCATTTGTGGGGTAATTAGTCCAGATATGGCTGACATAAAAAGGCAGGACTGCAGCTCGTCCTGCACTTACTCATCCATGGACACCCACCTGAAAACTACCAGAATGGCCAGAGTTTCAAATTGGTCACCCCAAATACCCTGCTTAACTTAAGCACTTTTTAGGACTATAGTTTCCATAGTAACCTGAGGCCAATCCTGGTGGTTACTTTGTGCCCAGTTCTACTAGAGCTAGGAACTACCGAAGTCTCTTAATGTATGTTAGCTGAAAACTACTTTTACCAGAGCCAAAGGAACCTCTCAAATCTAAGTGGTTTTCTCCTTTAAAAAAAAGATAATTTGTTGGACATTAAAATAACAAAAGGGCTTTGAGGAAGGATTATGGGTTTCTGGTGTGTCACCACTAAGAATAGATTTACTTTACATCCCACTGATGTTGTAATCTTGCCTTCTGAGGTAATGTTTTAGCTAGTTCTCTTCACATAAATAAAGATTTCAATGATAGCACTTCATTCCTTCTCCAGAGAATTCTTTTAGATCCCCCTCCCCCCAGACTCTCAAGACTTGTAAACCATTTCACTGGGCAGGGCAGGGAGAGAGGACAAATTAGATGCAGAACTCTGTCACTAGCAGGGAACTCATTACCAGAGATATTTTCTCTGCTATGAGCTTGAAAACTGGAACTTTGGAAAGTCTGGCTATGTGAGTGGGCCTGCCAGGTTGGGCTGAGGGTGCTTGCCTGTACCAAGGGAAGAGCTGCCTTTTCGAAACAGAGTTCTATGTTCTTAGTCCACCTGCTCCTAGCCATGGGATTTCTCTGAGCCCAGGGTTAAGGATGAATATGCCAGCTTGGAGTAATTCAGCTTTCAGAAAGAAAGCATTTATGTTTATTGCTTTTACCTGCTAAACAAGTGCTCCTGTCCCCTAGGAACCTGGGGCCTGAGATTCTCTGGGCAGCACAGATTTAATTAGGGTTAAATCTATTTTAACTTTTACATGTGTGTATATCTTTCCATGTAGAGTGACCACCACAAAACTAGCCTTGTATGTAAATAAAGGCCTGATATTTACCAACTGCGGAACAAAAAGCTGGGCAACCCCCTGGCTCCTGGCTGCCTAAGGGCCCCCTCCCTTACCCCTCCTCACCTCATAGCCTGGTTGCCAACTTGGGTTTACTCCTCTCAAACTCGTCCTGAGCTTGGCCTTTGAATGCAGTTGTTTATGTTCCAGATGACTGAGGAGAATGATGAAGTTCTTGCTGCATCTGCTGAGGCAGCGGGAGGAAGTCTGTACTGTAACTGCCATACATAATCAGGCCTGGACCTCCTGGTACAGGCTCCTGCAAAGTTGGAGCTGCCTGGTGTCTATCCATCCATCTGTCCGTCCTTGCTGGCTTCTGTCAGGTGGGCAGTCAAGGAGCGTCTCACCCACCCTGCAAATGTACATTATGCCCAGTATGTGTCAGAAATGCTCTAGCCAGGAAAAACTCATTTTATTAGTTGACTATTGGGCGTTATTTGGACCTATTTATTTATTTGCCAAGCAAATGCTTTACCACTGACCTGCCTCCCCAGGCCCCAGCTTTTGTTACTTGGAGTTGAAAATTTAGCAACTGCTTTGAATGTTTTAAAGGAAAGTCATTTTCATTTCACTCACACAGAAATGTCCTGGATCAACTTAAACTTTGTTTGCAGAACAAGAAAGGAGTCACAAGGGGAAGCCAACATCTCCAGCAGACCTCAAATCTGGACAACAGGAACCTTCAGGGGAAGATTTTGATCTGGGAAACAATTTTTCAAAAATTGCCAAAAGTAGAAGTAGCATCCAGTGTCTGATCTCAGCAGTTGCCAGATTCTGGCACCCGAGCCTTGGTTGCTTCCAAAGTCCTCACCCTCCTCCCTCAGCACCGAAAAAGAAGAAATCAGTGAGCTTCCATTTTATTCGCAAAAGCCTTTGTCCCTGAAGATTAGACTTAAACAGAAGTCTTTCTGCTAAATACCAGCTAGAGGACTTTCCTGCAAACAAGAGGCCAGAGCATCCCTGTGGAGGCTGGGAGGTGAGCTGGTGACCATGACAATGGTCATTTTGGCCAGCACCCCTCCTCCCACATGAGGTGGCAGCTGAGTTTGTGTACTGTCCCCAGAGGGTGGTGTGCCTGTTTCTCTTAATTTCTCCTATTCCAAGTGCATGCAGCATTCCTTCTAATTAATGTGAGGGTGGAGAATCAAGAGGGAACCCCCTCCAAAGAGTTGTTTTGAGGCAAATTAATCCCCTGGGACTTGCCTAGAAGCAGGCAAGAGATCTGTTTTGTTTTTTTTAGAATTCTGCAATTAGAAGTACAGAAGTTCCATTTTTAGTAAAGATGTAAGTTGGTACATTTCATCCACTTCAGAACACACACACACACACACACACACACACACACACACACACACACACACACACACACACCCCACATTCACACATATGCTCACATCATTTTTGGAGAACAATCATGAAAGATAATTTTTGATAATTGATGCTGAATTCTGCCCCTCCCTCACCCCACCCCATCTCTGACTTGGTTCCTGGCCCTCGACGCAGCTCAGGAACGCCTCAGGGTGGCTAAGGCTTTAGAGGCAGAAATTGGGCACCCCCATTAAATCCCGAACACCCCGAAGATACTAATTGTCCTCATGTTACAGATTAAAAAAGAGAAAAGAGAAAAGAGAGACCAGAGCAGTCCCACTAGAGCAGCCCCATGATTTGTTTAAGTCACACAGATAAGTAAACGCTTGAGGCTGGATTCACCTACAGAGGATTCCAGTCCAAGTCCCAGTTGCTTTCCCCTGGTTCTTTTGACTGCAGATTTCCTGGAAATAAGAATAAAAGATGGAGCTGGGCGTGGTGGCGCACTCCTTTAATCTCAGCACTCGGGAGGCAGAGGCAGGTGGATCACTGTGAGTTCAAGGCCAACCTAGTCTACATAGTGAGTCTAATACAGCCAAGGCTATGCAGAGAAACCTTGTCTCAAAAAACCAAAATAAATAAATAAATAAATAAATAAATAAAAAGATGGACATTGCAGGCTTGGGAAATGGCTCAGTGGTGTAAAGCACTTTCTGCACAAGTTTGGATCACTAGCCATGATGCAAATCCTTGGGTCAAGCTGGCTAGTTAGACTGGCTGAATTGGCTCTGGGTTCACAGGGGAGACTCTTCTGCGGTGTACTAGGTGGAAGGTGATTGAGGAAGACACCCAGCACCAACCTCTGGCCTCATGAATGTGCACACACACATAAACATGCACACAGGACATGTTGGATATTTCTACTTTGCGATTCAAAGACCAATACCTGAAATAGAAGATGATCACAGACCGGTGCTTTCAAACTAAGTACCCGGGCTTCACCTGATGCCTTTGCAATTAGGACCATAGTTCCTACAGGTCAATGCACTTCCATCCGTTTGTGATCTTAGGCTTGAATCCTGGGTGTGAACTGTCGTCGTGAAGGCTGAATGCACTTACTCGCCAAAAGTCCTCCAAACACACAGAAGCAGCTCACCTGGGGAAGTGTCAGAAACTGGCCACTCTCTCCTTCTAGCTACAGGGCCTGTAGAAACTGGCCTTTACCACACGCAATTTTATTTAAAACGTCAACCGTTCAGGTCATTATATTTGGGACGTGCTGCATAGAATAGCATCAAGATGCATTTTCTCTTCCTGAACTGCCTCTACACATGCTGGTGATGGTACACAGTGTCCCCAGCAGGGGATCATGAGCTCTGTCTCACACAAGCACAATTTTGTTTCCCAGGAAACGGAGAAACCAGTGTTGTGTTTGAGGAGCATAAAAATGATCCGAGGCCTATGTTCTCGCTCTCCTTTGATGTTGTGTTCCCAGAGAGAAGAAACGGACAGATACAGTAACACATGTGAGCAAACAGTTCTTGCTAGAAGCTTGGCTGCTGCAGGCCTGGAGGACCCACACTGCACAGAGTCACAAATCCCTTCCTCGGCCCATTTCGGAGGGAGAATCTTGCAAATAAGCCAGCACTTTCCCAAGGTCTTTCTATGTGATTGCAGTGGAAGGTTCAGGGTTTAAATCACAGCCCTTCCCTTTAATTCCATCCTGTTTGATACTTAAAGCTATGTTTCTGTGAATATCTTTTAAACTCTTTCCAGTTGTATGGTTTATAAAATAGATTAAAAAAACAAACAAACAAAAAAAAGACAGTGGCCTGAGATGAGAGGTATGGCCCCTACCTGTCTGTGGTCATAAGAAAATGAAGATGTTTGCAGATCTCCATTTAATGCTAGCTTCTCACTGGTCACAGCAGCTGCTTGCATGCAAGTGTCCTGGTAAATCCTGTTTGTACCATCCACCTTCCTCACGACTTTTAGGTCTTTATGAGTTTCTTCGAGGCACATGCTTAGGCTTTCTTCTCTACTCTTGCACTTTTGAGTGTTTGTATTTGTGCACCATGCAAGGAAAGTGAACGGAACATTCAACAGAGGGAGAAACTTTTCTTTTTTTTTCAGAACTAAAATGTTATCAATTCAGCCAAGTGTGGACTTCAGGGGGTTCCTGGAAATAAAGCCACAGCGTGTGGGGGAGAAATAAGTCCTATGTAGTTCATGCTGGCCTCAGATGACATCCTCAGCTCTGTCTCTCCTGAGTACTGAGATGGTGCATGCTACCATCCTGGGTGGAACCACGGCACTTAAACAGGGACGGGTGCTCCACTGTGCCTTGTTCAGCAAGAGGCCAGTCTAATGAGAGGCTTGGAGATAATGCCTTTGGTATTTGTGTTCCTGTTAGCCTCCCAGTTAGCTCGCTGTGGTTACCGGGCAGGATAGGGTATGCAGGTTTATAAAGTGGCCTTTTTTCATGTTGGGGGGGGGGCGGTCTCTATACTTGGCTTCTTGCCAAATACGCTACATGGCTCTTCTTGGACTGTACAAATATCAAATATGATTAAGAGTAAGAAATCTGCAATCTGACAAACCAGAGTTGAGTCAAGTCATTAAACCTTTCTGAATTTTAGCTTCCTAACCCATAAAATGGAAATAATAGGTCTTTTCTGATAAAGATGATGTGGGAGAACACAGACACACAGACACACAGACATACAGACATGGGGAAACACACACACACACACACACACACACACACACACACACACACACTGCCTAGCACTGGTAGGTTATTTTATTAGCTGTGAAGTTTGAATATATCTATGGGTACTCTATGCATGCTAGAATGCAATGGGCCTTGGGAAATTATGCTAGGTGACAGAACACAGAAACCAAAGGCCGTGCATTGGTTTTATGATGCGTTCTTACTAAGTGTCTGTTATGGGCAAACCCATGAGGCGAAAGCAGATCAATGGTTTCTAGGGGCTATGGAAAGGGCAATGAAGAGTACCTATTGAATGGGTCAAAATTTCCTTCTGAGATGAAATTTTCTAGAACAATGTAGAACTGGTGGCTGCACGTTGAATGGGCTAAAGGCAGCTGAAGAGCAAAACCTTGAAAATGGTTAAAGTAGTAAATTGTGTACCACAGTTTAAACCATTTGCACACACAGACCTTCCAGACAACTTTCTCCAGCTCTCTCTTCCTCGAGGTCACTCACCTCTCCTGACATGCACCAAGGGTCATTTTCTGTAGTCACTTATCCCAAAGATGAGCCCGTCAAAACCACAAGCTTTGTATCCTAAACGGTTACTGACAAGCTTCTTCCCATACTGACCAGACTTCTCACCTTCCTCTGGAGTACCCAGTGAGTGATACTGCCTCCCGTTCACCAAGGGCCTACATCTCACTAGTGCTGCTGTCAGCTTCTTGGGTCACCATGTAGAGGGATGTCAGAGACTGGACGCAACCCCTCGGTCCTGGTCTCCTGACCCGAGCTTTCGATGATTCCATTTCACGTGAGGCTGGCTTCTTACCAGCACATTTTTCTAGCTCACAAAGGAGTTTGCTTTCATGTTATTTGTAATGGAAGGCTATTGGATTGGTATTTATTCCTGGCTGACTCGTGAGCTCACTCAGATTGCGCCCTCATGGAGACAGCATTTGGACTGTTGGCTTGCTTTAACTAGAAATTACTGCCTTCACTAGGGGCCATTAGCACATCAAAATGGTGTTTGTTGAGCCAGGAAAAGTGATACATTATGTTTGCATTTATTCTTTGGTCCCCAAAGACTAATTGTTGGTTTGTGTTTTTAAACACCCGTTCAAGTGCTAAGAGCCTCTAATGAGTTAAATTAACAAGCCATTAGGGTTAAGAGTAGTGGTGTTGACATGGACACAGTGGACCAATTACTGACGCTGGACCAGAGGATAAAACCCTGTATGTGTCGAGACCAGCTGCCCTTCATTTCTGGTACACTAGGACAGTCGGTGGAGCATTTCCTCAGACTTGTTTTGTTTATTCTTGCGTCAGTCTTTTGTTGTGAGGACCCAGTCATTACATAGACGAGGACACCATGGCTTGGAGAGGAGTTGTGCCCAGTGAGACCAGCAAAGGGATGGGTGGGGACCCCAGAGAACACCTATTTTTGTGCACAACATCCACTGTACTTCTACTGGTGTTTGCACAGATTCCAGCTAGGCACAGCCTGAAAGGCGAGCTCTCATGACGCCACCTAAAGATCTGACAGCTCTAGTGGACAATCTCTTCCTGCAATTTAGTCAGCATAGCACCACCGGGGAATGACTTAAAAAGATCATTTGGGGCCTTACCTGCATGCAATATGATGTGGTGCTTGGCCCTAAGGGGGAGAGAGTCTTGCCCCATTCTGCGCAGACAAAACAGTTGCCACCTTAGAAACTTCCAGAGATATGCTCTCGGTGAAGATGTTCCACTGTCTAGGCTGATGTCATCTATGTCAACCACTGCCATCATTCAACTATGTGGAACTGACTGTTTATTGCCGCAGACATGTTATCACCTTAAGTCTTCTCAGCTGTGCAGTAGTGCCAGGAGGATGATCTCTCGGCTTGCAGAAGATGGTGAAACATGGTGAAATGGTAAAGGCACAGTGGCCCCTAGGAACACTCTCCTGGGGGCAACTTGTGCGACTCCAGCTAGATCCTTCCCTCCTTAGGGTTGTTCTACTGTTATTGCTTAACTTCATAATCTTGCTGGAATGAGCTTCAGATGTTCCAGATTCTTCATGGCTCACTAGGCAAACTTAATGTTGGGCCCATGAAAGGGCCGGGGAAAGGCTCATATCAAGACAAGGATGAAGTCACCCAAATAGCCCTTGTGTTTTGGAGCAGTGGGGATGGGGACAGCATCACTCTAAAAACCAAGGGCCTCCTCTTTGTGGTAGGCTGGAGATGTTTCTGGTACTTTTTAACAAAAACAAGTTGTCCTTGTATGAAGATTGCTAACCAAGGTCTAGTCATGACAGTAAACCTTTGCTGTTCTGAGCAGTACTGCACTTACAGGGGGCTGCTCTGTGCTTGGGGAATTCGGTTTCTTTTTAATATGTAATAATCACCATTACATCTCAATTACTTAACAAATAGAGAAGCACAGGGCCATGTTATTTCCAAAGAGCCTCCTGAGAGTATGGCTGGAGATCTCCAAATGTTACCCAAAATTAGCCTGGAGAGGGCAGGCGATCAGGCCTTCTAATGTGTGCCCGAGGGAACACATATGTATTATGCACCTCTAATGTAGGCAGTGCTCTGCCTACTCATGGCTCTCAGTCCTGGAAGATGCCACACTCCTCTCCCTGCTCAGAGATACCTAGACTCATCGGAAGAGGCTACAGCAAGGGTTTTGTTTTTTGTTTTTTGTTTTGTTTTGTTTTGTTTTGTTTTTTCTGTTTCCAGTTTTGGTGATGGATTGACTTTCTTCTCTGAAGCTGAGAAGCTCTAGCTTCTGGCTGGAAAGTAAGTAGCAGGTCACCACAGACAGAAGGAAGTACATAAGAACAAAAAAGCTCATCAGTAAATTTAAAGTGACAAAAGGAGTGAAATTGCTTGATGTGTAAGCAAGTAAGAATACAAACAAACAACAAACAAACAAACAAAATCTCACAACTGAGAGTTTCTGTCTCCCCTTTGAACCTATAATGGCACTGAACAGTGCTTGTCAGTAAGCACTGTTAATATTCTATGAAAGAGGTGCTTAGGGCAAGGCAGCCAGAGACCACTTCCTTGGGAAATATACAGTTTCTCAGGGCATTTTTTTTTTAAAGCCTTAGCAGTTGGCACTTTTCCTATGAGAAAGTAGGAGTTGTTGGGGGTAGTCTTATTTCCACGACTTGAGTTTGCCTTAATGTAGAATTGCGACTATGAAAGCAGCTTTGGTTTACTGGTGGCGTAGCACTCAAATTAAATTTGGTTTTAGCTAAAAGCCCTCGACATATAATGAGGGTTACAAGTCAGGGATCAGCCTGGCCCTGAAGCGTTCAATTTCATTTTGATGGGCATCTGGTAGGGCTCGCTGCTCGCTGGGGGCAGAAGGCAGGCGTGCTTTTCATCTACGGGAGCCTGGAGACCTCAGGTACTCTGTGTACTAGCCTAGTGAATAGCTGTGTGTTCCTTGTAGAATGAAGGGCTAAATAAGTAAAGGGGAGAGAAGAGATTACCCTTTGAGCACCCGGTTCCCACTAAACCAAAGGTAAGCCCTTTGTAACTGTTGATCAGGGAATAAATCCTCCTTTGTAATTCCACAGATGTGGGACCCCTCCTTTGCACCAGCCCTTCCTGCACATACAGTTTCTACCGACCTTGCAAGTCTTGCAGAACTGCCAGTGTGGAACTTTTCTGACCTTAATTGCTAGATTTTTTTTCTTCCTCCCTCCCCTCAAAATGGAAAATGAAAGTAACCCAGGCAGTGAGTTAAACTTTTCCATTCAAAGGGGTGCCAGACCATTTACACTTTCGACTCGCTCCACAGTAACAAGAAGAGGGTGGTTTTGGTCAGTGTGTTGGAAGCCCCATCATCTCACACTCAGCGTGTGAAGCCATGCGCCAGAAGGTTACCGCTGTCATTTCGGAAGTTTTTCTATTAAAAATCAGAGATGACAGCTCTAGATGGGTGCTAAGCCCTTTCTGAGGAGACACAGCCTTTCCCTGTTGATGGCCTGTGGTAACACTCAGCTTAGTGCAAAGCATAGGTTTGTGCTTGGTTGTTGCTGATCAGACATGGATGGAGAAATGATCAGCCCATACTTGTTTATGTGATTTCAGCAGAAAAATCCACGCACTGCTGGTAATGAATTGAAGGTTAAATGACAAATTTTTCTTGCAACTATTCCTGTTGTATAGTCTATGAACTGAAAACTGGATTAACCTTTAATTACCCCCAACGATCTCTGAACCCTGAGACAACATTGCACTGCCACCGGGAGTATTTGCATATACAGTTTAATGAGAGGAACATCTGTTTGCGTGTTTGGAATCATTACTAGCGTGTAGATTAATGGGTCCTTACAGTGAGATAAGATCCGACCGGATGTCTCGATTTCTTGAGTTTCTTCTCCCACCCTCTGATTCTGCCGGACTTGTATTAGATTGCAGGCTGGTTTGAGCCCATAGCCTTGTGTGGAACACTCACATACAACAGGATCTGCAAAACCACATTTCATCCAACTAGGGAGAAGATACAACTCCTGGGCCTTATAAAAATGTGCGTTCTGTTAGCCTGTGTGTACGGGCATGCGAAGCGTTCAACTCAAATATTTAAAAAAAAAAAATGCTAGGACTGGAGAGATGGCGTAGCATGAAGTGTTCACTGGACAAGCATGGAGACCTGAATCTAAGAAGCCATGACTGGGCCGGGCGCAGTGGCGCACGCCTTTGATCCCAGCACTCGGGAGGCAGAGGCAGGCGGCTCGTGTGAGTTCGAGGCCAGCCTGGTCTACAAAGTGAGTCAGGACAGCCAGGGCTACACAGAGAAACCTTGTCTCAAAAAACCAACCAACCAACAACAACAACAACAAAAGCTATGACTGGTGGAATATTTGTTGGGGTTTTGGAGACAGTGGTCCTGGGAGTTTATCAGATTAGGTGAGAATCTCTGTCTTTAGGAACTAATTTTTGCACACAGCTCTCCTTTGATAGTTATACCAAATGCTTCTATGATGTTCGGCAGTTTTACGGCCAACAGAATGCAAGGTCCAAGCTAATAAAAATCTTTATTTTTGAGACTCATGGGAGGCTGACGGGGTTCAACAATTTGCTTAGCACCTCCTGAGTGGCTCAGTAGAGAGCTGTGCCTCCAAACCTCCACTAGTTCCAGTGTCTCAACTCTGCTGTCTTTCTCAATGCGTAATATTTGAAAGCATTTAAAACAGCAAATAAAATTATTTAATGCAGCTTCTTAGGAAATCCACCCAACTACCAATAGCAGCTACCATTAAAAGTGCACAGATGTATGTTGTACACAGAAAATGCTGGCTTTATGCAACCTTTATCATTAACCCTTCATTGCTGTTTGTGTATATACTTCAATTCTTACATATGGGACATTTTCCCCGTATTGGTCCAAAGCTCGTAAAAGACTATAGAGATAGATTTCCAGGCCTTTAATTTCCTCATGCATTTTTAAATGTTGCTTTTGATAGGAAGAAAAAAGTGCTGGTTTTTATGGTTTTTTAAAACAAGAAGAAAAGGAAGCTCAGTTCTACCTTAACTCCAGTCTTTTCTGGCCACCAGCCCTGAGCCCAGCACTGTCTCCTTCAGCCCTCTCAGCATCCCAGAGATTTTAAAGAGTTGCTCTCAGCGGCTATATTTTCTCATCAGGATGGAGAGGACTCGGGGCTTTCACTAAGGAGTGTACTCTCATTAATTTAAACTAAATGGTGATGGGGACAGCCAGATTAACTAGGAACACTTTGAACCATGGAAAAGATTTTTTTTTCTATGGGCATGAACTGTTCTGACACCCATGGATGTTCTGTAATTAAAGTTGGGCTGGGGCTGGAAAGGTCTTTAAGGAACAGGATTAAATCAATTGGTTTGTGATTGAGTATCCATTATTTGCTGGCAAAGGTGTATCATGAGGCCATGGGAAGCAATTTGTTCTCTAAGTGTTTTCAGCATCTCCCACACCCCCTCTTCTGATTGATACCCTATTCATTTGTACTCTGTACAACAGAAAAGGCATTCCTAAAAACCAAAAGAGGGCTAGTTCAGATAGCACTGTTTCCACACCCATCAGATATGTACCCCATTCTCTGCATAGAGCTAGACTGTCTGATTCAAAAGGACATTTTTTTTCAAGTCCCGGGGTGAACTGAACCCGACCACAGCGGGGTTGGGCTTCTGTCTGAAGCAGTTAGCGATACTGGGCAGCACCACTTGGCTCGAAGCCACGGCGCAGATGACCACATATGATAGGGACGATCGAACCTGTGGTTTCGAGGAGTGTGTGTCGTCAAAGAGTCTGGGTTCACAGCGATTTCCAGGACAGATGAGCGAAGAGTCCATGTGTTGTCTCCAGCCTTCCTCCCTTCGTTTTCTTGTAGCGCTGGACAGCTGGGATAGTCCCCGTGACTCCCAGGTGTCACAGTGTGTTACGACATTGTGCGCCTCCGGGTCTTTCCACCTGCTTTTATTCAACCTTAGGCTCGCTTTTCTCGTGCATTTTGATGCTATATCTTACCTTTGTGATTAGCTTACCGTACTTATTTGGTCAGCTGGGACTTCACTTTCTGGTGGGCTCCACTCTTCTCTCAGCCCTTCTCAACAGGTGTTTCCCACCTTTATAACCTTCATCATCTGGCCGCTGGAGGGCGGAGCCCGTGTCTGTGCATCTGCGTAAGAATGCTTGTGGAGCTCATGGATGAAAGAATGACGTGAAAGTTGCCCCGATTTTAATTTATTTATTTGTTTGTTTGTTTTGCCTAACTGCGGGTTTGTACCCTGTTACTGTTCAGGTCACCAAAAGGAGTCGCTGTTTTGTACCCTGTAAGCTGCTTGTGTTGCCAGGAGGGGTCGCTGTTGGAGCTTCCTGTAAAGCTTTTGGCTGTTGCATTTTTTTTTTCTTCCTTCCTTCCTTCCTTCCTTCCTTCCTTCCTTCCTTCCTTCCTTCCTTCCTTCCTTCCTTCCTTCCCTCCTTCCCTCCTTCCTTCCTTCCTTCCTTCCTTCCCTCCCTCCCTCCCTCTCTTCTCTCTCCTCCCTCCCTCCCTTCTTCCCTCTCTCTCTTTCTTTTGAGAGACGTTTCTCGTAACATGGAAGAGTCTAACTCTTCTTTCCCTCTTCTCTCCAACTGCTTGGGAACGGCCAAGAGACTAACAAAGCCCAGAATGCATCTGAATTTATGATGAAACTCTTTGGGCCCAGGGTTCTCCAAAAGGCATAAACAGAAGCATCCCGCCACACTCCGGTCCCTCCCTCGCCCCCTCCAACCATGGACGCCTTGTGGGATGGACTGCACATGAGCTGCAGAACTTGTTGGCTGGGTCCTGAGGCTTATTTTAGACCAGAGGCCCCATTTTGGCAAGCAATGGCGTATAAAGGAGGCTTCTGAAAATGGCAGTGATTATGACCCAATGCCCTACAGCAGAGTTATTGAGGCAGGAGAGCAGCAGCAGCAGCAACAACAAAACCCCCAAACAACAAAAATTCCTGCATGGCCATTTCCTCATGGAATCGGGCTGAGGGATTCATTTGGCTTTCCTCGGCAAAGTGAAAAACATGAACCCAGATGAGAGACATCTTTTGTGCTAACCACAAGACTGGGAGACACACTAGCACTGGCTTGACAACCGTGTGTTTAAAATACAACTAATTATAAAAAGCGTTTATATAAGTAAAAGGAAAAGTGCCAAATGTCTAAGTCTTATCTTTTACAATGGCTTAAAACATAAAACAAACAAACAAGCAAAAACAAAACAAAACAAAAACCTCAAAACCAGGACCATTTCTGTACCTTCACAATAAATTAACATTTCAAAAGTACTTTTACCTGCTGAGATGGTTCATTCCGCTAATATGGGTAACGCTGTGGACTCGAATAATTAGTGTAAATTGCCTTTGAATAACACAGAGCTGGGAACAACTTTAACTCGGGAAAGCTTAATGCCTCTTGCTGGACAGGATGAAGAGTCCTTAATGGGGCCTGGAAAAACAGCTAATACCTACAAATCAAAGAAGAAAAGCCGTTCTTGATGCATGTGTGTGAGAGTGTGAGTTTTAAACTAAATCGTTAACACTTCCTCCCCGCTGAGGGTCACGGATTAGCGAGGCTGGGAGACTCTTTGAGAATCTTTCACACTGACCAGGGGAGGTAGGGGGTTCCAAACACAAGTGTTTTCTTAACCCTAATCCCTACCTCCTTGACCAGGACAGCTCTCGGCATTTCCCTCTAATTAGGGGAGGAATTAGAAGGTGGATAAATGCGCTCAGGGATGAGGGTAAAGTGATTAGTTCATTCTGGACCATGATAGCGATTTCTGGCTACTCAGTTCTTTCCAAGATAATAACTTTTCTCTTTCTTACTAAAAAAAAAAAAAAAAAGTATTCAATTTCTGGCTACTCAGTTTTCTCTGAGCAAAGATAATGACTTTTCTTTTTCTTACCAAAAAAAAAAAAAAAAAAAAGTATTCCAGCAAGCCTTACACATGTGTTTATAGGCAATGCTGATTATCTTTGGGCAAGTTTGGGTCAACATCTTGACAAACGATTTTCCTCTCCCTTTGCTCCCTTTTCATCAGATTTTCCATCCTATTGAGAAACTTGTAGAGCAGTTTCTCATCTGAACCAAGTATAGTAATTATTTGTGCAATCCGAACAAAATCTAATAACCTAACCTAAAAAATGTATTCGCATTTAAATGATCCTTTCAGAGAAGAGGGAAGAAGGGCTCGATGCTTAGGAGCTAAGATAACCATTTTGATGCGTTTTTCTGCATATGAATGCATTCTACTGCATGTGCCTATTTTTTTAAAAAAAAGATCTTGTAGATATTCTTAGTGGAATTGTAATTTTAAATTTCAGGTTGTATAAAGCAATTATTGAATAGCTTCAAACTGATGTGTTGCTAGCAGTCCTTCCTGGTGATGAGCTCGCCTGGGCTGCCCGGGTGCTGTAGGCAGTTTCTACTTGAAAATTCCTGACAGCTATCAACAGAAGACTTTATCTGTTATTTATTTACTTTTGTGTGTAGGTGATGAATCTACAGCCACATCTGAGCTTCCCTCTGCTTTTACCCCTCAAGCCCGTGTGTGTGTGTGTGTGTGTGTGTGTGTGTGTGTGTGTGTGTGTGTGTGTGTTGCACATTTTGCTCACTTATTACAAGGCTTGCATGTCCTAAACACACAATGAAAATGTCACAGCAATAAAGAACAAGTCAGAATGCCCTTCTATCTCCTTTCCAAGGGTGTCTGGAGGTCCGAGGCCTCATTACCCTCCTGCTTTCCGAAGCCTGTAGCTTCAGTGGGCAAGACTCTAATTGTGAGCATCTGCAACAACTTGTTCTAGTTTCTGGAGAGTCTCTGGAGATTATAAGTGGGTCAGAGCAAAACAGAAGCAAACATTGGAACTGTGGCTGAGCTGAGTCTTCAGACCCAGATCTTTAGCGAGGCTCATCAGGCCAGGAGGAGACATGGTCATGGCTGGCCCTCCCCTTGGGAAGGCACATTTTATGTATTTGTAAACAATTTTCTTTGAGCTGGAGTTTTCCCTCCCCAGGACTGCAACAAATGCCACCACGGCTGGTTTAAGGTTAAAGCTTTCTGCACAATGCCCGATGATGCTGCTCAGGACAGACCATACTGCGTTAGCTGGGATGCTGCTGCTTCTTTGTCTTACCAGCCTTGCTTCCTACACTGCAAAAGAGCTAAAGCAGTGCTGGGCAGTAGTTTGGCATAGATGACCTCCATAGTCATCCGTCTCTGCCACTGATTGGCAGAAGGTGACAGGATGCCCTGCTGCCTGCCACCCCTTTCCTGGGGTGACTGGATTAAGCCAGGCACTTTCAGAGGTTCATGGCACATATAAAACTAACTACTCATTCGGGCCTTCAGCTCCTTGGTGCTTTTAATTTTGTTGTTGCTGTTGCTGTTGGTTTTATCTCTAAAGGGAAACCTAACCTGCTACTCTCTGACCTGATGCAGCATGTTACAGATCTCAATTGTTTGCTGGCTTTAAAGTTCTTCGGAGCTGCACATAAGAGAGGAAATGCGTATGCATGCATGCATGTGTGCATGTATGTGTGTATGTATAGTGAAGGTCAAGTTTACACTTCTGGGCTACAGCAAAGATAGGAAGTCGGACATCTGAGAGAGAGAGAGAGAGAGAGAGAGAGAGAGAGAGAGAGAGAGAGAGAGAGAGAGTAGCTTCACCACCAGTGGTCAGACTGCACCTGGCTCCTCCCATCTTTGGGGGTCAGCATGGGAAAGCTCTGTGTGACCAAAACAGGAAGTCCCAGCAGGAAGAGTACAGCCAGCCTTGTAAATAAGTTAGGTTTAACATTCTTCATCCAGTGTAGATCTATTTGAGGCTTGTGTAATTCTTCTGTCCTACAGTCTAGTCTACTGTTGTTTTGTTTGTTTAAACAACATGGTACCAAGGGCTAGCTGAGACACTTGGGTTCTAACCCGCTCTAGCTTATAGCAAGTGGGCCCTGTGCTGAGGCCAGTTCAACAGTCACCTAGGCTAGGGCAGGGGGATTTCATCCAGGGACACATTTGTGGTTCAAATCTGATAGGATCAATCAACAAGTCTCCCGGGCAGAAATACCTGCATGTCAAACTGTAAACTTGATAATTGTCAGAATCCAGCTCATGCAGCCAGAGAGAACACCACACCAGAAGATTAACATTTTCTGTGAATAATTACAAGTTCAAGCAGTTCAGCCTCTTATCACTTTATATTGAGTCTAGAAAGTAGGAGTGATCTTTTTAATTTGTAATTATTTCACTTCGATGTGAGGCCCAGCGAACTTCTTCCTAGTCTTTCAGGACGAAGACATTGGTATGCAGGAACCATGCAGGAAGACGCAGTGCAGTATCAGAGGAGGACGTGCTTGATTATTCGTTAAACCAACTCAGAGAAGTTAATCTCATTGAACTTCTTTTCATTCAACAAAAGAGTTGGCTGTTTCCAAGTCTAACATGACTATAACGTTCATTAAATGGGCTTCTTTACACCTTTAAATGGATTAACTGCACATCTTCACAGTCTAATTACTATACATGCCATTCAAAAAAATCACAGATCTAATTCGGGGCATGATAAAGGCCTTTCTTTTGTGGCCTTGGAAAAGACACTTGCAGTAAATGGATGTGATTTTTATCAGAGTCAGTGCCATTTTTTTTAAGGGCACATGTTGCTCCTGGGAGGCGAGAAGGAGAGAACGGAAAGGAACATGTCCTAGCCATTTCATTTCAGAGATTTAAGGTTGGCTCATGTCAATCCTCTTCCAGGCTTGCAGTGCCAGGCACCTTGGAGGCTCCTCCCGCCCAAGCCTGCCTGGCTAATGACTTCAGTCTGCCCCAGATGGCTCTTAGGTGATAAATTATGGACAATGCGATTGGGTCCTTGGCCTTTGTGCTTCTCCAAGTTCTTTTCCACAGAACTTTCTTGCAGGGCAGGGGGGAGCGGGGTAGGGGTGGAGTGGGGGTGGAGAGGCGCAGAATCACTCTCATTTCAAACTCTAAGAAAGCACAGCTCTCTTTCCCATGGGTGCCTTTGACAAATACTTTCCTTGTTCTCCTTTTCTGGGGTCTAGGTGATAGGTACGGTTTCACTATCTGGGGACAGGAAGAAGCAGGGAAGACCACAGAGGTTCCGTCCACCACGATCCAGCGCCTTTCTGTTATAAGTAGAGCAAGGCTGAGAATCGATGGAGAGATTGCTCTGGGGCAACCACGGTAGCCCATGCGGTAAAAGGCAGAGTGGGTGTTACTCACCCAAGCAACACTTCCTGGAGAGGCACTGACATCTGTGTCAGCAAGTTGAAGGAAGCTCTGAGGAGTCCCAAGAGAAGGTCTGAGAGTCTACAGTCCAGACAGGAGGCCTAGAGACCTCGCTTTGACATTGTGCTTCTTCAGGAAACTCCTGTGGTTTTTTCCTCATGCTGAGCCCAGTAGAAAGCTGCTTTGGAGCTGTGGGTGAGGAAGCAGAGGAGGACGATGGGCACACTCCTTCAAACTCATCAACAAGGGGCCTGAGCGGGGATGTGGGGGCAGCTTTGCTGTTTCCCTGTGGTAACCAGGGAGAGAGGGCTGCCCTGGCACTGCCCCTTCCTAGGGATGCAACCTGCAGGTGGCCCAAACATCTTTAAGTCTTGGTTTCCTCATTTCAAGACAGAGAGAGCTGTCAGTACCACCTTTCAGTATAAAACTGTCTCTGCGTTTTAAAAACAACACAGACCTAAAGCCATGAGGACGGAGCCCAGTAGCACCAGTAACAGTCGTCAATAATATTTAGGTTTTTTTTTTTCTTCTTTTCTTACCTATTGTCTGCCCCCTTTATTGTCTGAGCTCCGAGCCTTACTCTGGCTCAATTTCTTAATGATCTGTAGTGATTAGTAACCTCTGGGAAGGGTCTTCATAAACAGAATACTTCCACTCCTAGTCTTTGACATTAGAAAAAACAAAACAAAACAAAAACCATTTTTGTTATGTTATGTTTTGGTTTGGCTTGAGGGAGAGTTTCACGGATCCCAGATTGTCTTTCTACTTGCTGTGTAGACCGTGAACTCCTGAGCTTACTGTTTCTATCTCCCAAGAGCTGGGATTACAGGTGTGATGAAACTCCTGTCTCTGTCTTTTGAAAGGAAAACTCTAAACCACTCTGAATAGAAGCCCAATGAGGGAAGGTCTGTGGTGGTGGCCCCTAGGTCAGGCAGATACACTTCTAGCCATAGGCCAGAAGCTCCTTTTAGGCTCCGTGGTCTGATATCCCACATGGTGTCTCATCTCCATCTTACCTCAGACTCTGAGTGAGGACGGTTGGTCTGGGGTCTCAGTATGCTGTCCTCAAGCCTTGGCTACCCACCTCTCTCCTCTACTTGCTTTCTGATGTCCTTTGTTTATGGCGCTCCATGGAGCGTGGGAGTGACGGGAAAGCACGCTCACAGAGACGCCAGTGCAGAGCTGAAAACTCTTTCATAAATCATTTAAAATCTATGGTGTACCAAACAGCAATTATCAGAATTAATTGCTCCTTAAAACATAAAGAATTGTGCTACAAAGAGTCAACATCAGCTTGGGGCTGTGCGCCTCCTCTTCTGGAAAGGAGCCTGTGAGGCAGGTACCAGGGTAGAACAAACACTGGCAAATTGTGTGTTAGGTACTGTGTCCCCATTTCCAAACTAATAAATACTGAATGAGTAAATAATTTTGTTTTCTCTCTGGGTTATAAAGATTCAGTCGTATTTGGCCAAGTAACTTCAGGGAATATCATTAAATACTTTTCAAACAGCGCTTCTTGGAGCCATGTTCTGCTGTTGGACGGTGTCTACAGATGTGAAGCAAAGGAGGCAGAAGGAAGTCCAGGCATGGAGTGGGCACAGTTCTCCATAAAAGGCTCCTCAACCAGGGCTGGGGACTCGCTCACTCACTCACTCACTCATTCACTCATCTGCGAACACGGAGAGCAGCTGGGAGCATCACATTACTGATGTTAATATCGGACCCACACAAAAATAAAGATTTTTATTTTCATAATATGTGTATGTGTGTTTCTGGCGGCAGAGGCTCGGGGGATGTGTGCATGCAAGTGCAGGTGCCCTCAGAGTTCAGAAGACGGAATTAGCTCCTCAGAAGCTGACGATGCATGAAGGTGTTTAGCTGCCTGACATGGAAGCTGGGGACCACTCAGGTTCTCAGCAACAGTGGTATCTGAGTCTAACCACTGAGCTATTTCTTCAGCCCCCTCACACATCTAATATTTTAACTATATGTAAAAAAAAATTAGGTACAAAGATCAGACCTCTGAATAGTTAAGAATAGAAGGCTAGTTGAGAGTGGTGGTTCACGTCCCTAGTCCCAGCACCCTGGAAGTAGAGGCAGGTAGATCTCTTTGAGTTTTGAGGCCAGCCTGGTCTACATAGTTTCAGGTTCATTAGGGTGGACTACGTAGCCAAACTTAAAAAAAAAAGACAGACAAAAGAAAATAGAAACAAAGACTACTATCTTACTTGTACGCACACACACACACACATGTTTGTGATGTGGGCATGCGATTCATATACATAAAAATATATATGCTACATCTGAGAGGATGTTACTATCAAGGGAATTATCCACGGGTACCATTTGTTAGCCAGAAAGCATCATATGTTATTGCTTCAAGATTTTTCTCTACAGAGGCATTCAGCAATGGCCATTTCCGTCAGAGACTCATTTGATCTTTGTTATTTTACCCTGGGCTCCTGAAGGAACAGACTCCAGCTTTGATTTGCACGTACAGTATTCAGAGACCTGACATCAGCTTCGATGCTCAGGAGGGAGAAGGATCTTTGTTCAGGAAGTAACTTATTGAACAATTAACATGTGGAGGCTATAACAAACAGTGTGTAGATGATAAGTTCACGTTGAGTCTGCAAAGGGCGGAGGCTCATTCTTCCTGCAAGGAGACCGTGACAACTCTTGCTGATGGAATAAATGGGATCATTATATTTCAGCCTCCAAGTAATTATCAGAAATGAAGCTTTGTGAATTCTTTCCTAATGGGGCCACCTGTCACCCTTCAGTCTTTGTGTATAATGGCATTTCATTTCTGAGAAGCAGGGCCCCAGTGTAGCTCTTCCAAATGTTAGTGACCGTGTTCCAGTTCCCTCCCTTGTCTCGCCATGATAAATAGAAAGATTTTCAGGTGGTTTTCTATCCCCCACCCAACATATGACTGCGTGTGTCCAAAGTGCCCGTGGCAGGCATAGAAAGCTACAGCAAAACCAGGTGTTCCAGCATAATTGCTTGCGTGTAGGCGATCCTGATGCTGAGACATCCGTGTAAGGGTGTGTGTGCGCGCGCGGGGGTGGGGGAGACTGTCATTTCTCACCACGCTCTCCCCTGGCTATGGCCTGCTGCCAACTGCTCTGGACTTGTGGCTGCATCAGGGATGCTGAGGCCCAGGACGGGAGGGCAGCTCAGGGTGGGCTGTGGATACGGACATAGAGACTCCTGAATTTACTCACTGCCTAAGCCAAGACACCAGTTACAAGGATGCAGAGTGCGGGCTGCATGGTTTAAGACGTATCGGCCTGATGGTGAAAGCAACTTGGCCCTGAGGTTTCAAGTGTGACTCACAGGTTCTTAACCACATGGCTGTCTCCTGGTTCTCGCTGTAGGTTACTCAAGATTTTTCCACACCAAGGTATGTGGTGATGGCTCTAAGGTCACTGTGGTTTATTTGGCCTTTGAGATAAGAAGAGTTGAACACCTTCTTATGTTTTATGTTAATTCTGTCTGGTCTTGTGGTGCTTTAATTTTCGCTTCCTTAGAGACCTGGCATCAGCCTTTGAGGCTCTCGAGGAAGAACGATCTTTGTTCAGGAAGTTTCTTACCTGGCACTTAGCATGTGCAACTCACACAGGAACAGTATGTGAGGGGAATGAATTCGTGTGGCGTTTCCAAGTGGTGGGAGGAAGTGCCCTTTCTGCAAGATGGCACTGTTGTGCGGTTCGTTCAGTGACCCCTAAGTGACAGAAATTTCTTTAGTAGCCTAGATGACCCCTCCCATAGTGGCTATAGTCGGTCAACAGCTGTTGATTTGTTAAAAACACTCGCATGGTTTATAGGCAAAGGTCTGTGAGATGAATCTACAGGCCTACGAGCAACTGACCTGATCTAAAACATGGGGTGGGGGGGGGACTGTGAATGTCTCTTATTTGAGTGACGATATGAAAGTGGTTTTCAGGGCTTGGGAAATTACATTTGAGCCCAAGTTCAAGTCCGTGCAATCACTAGTGCCGGCTCCGTGGGAGCACTTGCCCTACCTAGGGAATTACAGTGCTGTAGGTCTGTGTGGATCGGGGCTGCAACATCTCTGGGAAATATAATTTCACACTAATTAGGACTTTTCACAGCCTGCTTCCTGAAAGGTTCAGGTTTGCATTAGTGATGCAGATTTTAATCAGCAATCAAGGACTTTCTCCAAACGCAGCAAGAACCCCTCATATTCCCTTCTATCAACAAAAGATTTCCCGGCTGCAAGCCGGACCCAGCAGTGGTGAGCGCCAAATCGGCAACTTAACTAAAATGTTGCCTCCGATCCTTCAATGTACTAGACACCCAAATTCCACTTCCTGTACTCTAGTCAGACGCAGTTATGTGGTTCTGACCACAGCCCCCAATTTGACACCTGTTGAAAAAATACTGAAGTCGTATTTGTAAGTAATCACAACCAAGATATCATTTTAATTAATCTGACAATAGAAGTACTCCAGGCTGGCACTCCTGGTCAGGCCTGGGCTTGCAGTCTGTTACCTGACAAGCCCAGGACAAAATTAGCACTAAATATAAGGTAATTTAATTAACTCCTCCCATCCCAGCAGGCAGAGTGCAGTGCTCTGGGCACCCTAGGCCTTCTGAAGTAGGAGGTGGCACCCCCAGCGGGGAAACACTTAGGCTAAGCTTTCATTATTTTAAGTGGGTGATTTGCAGCTAAGGAGATGCATTGAACCTCTTTAGGCCACTGAAGTAACTAACAGCACAGTTGTTCTTACCTCTACAGACATGGCAGTAGAATCACAGGAATACATGCCTTATAAGGGTTAGGGTCCCTCAAGTATTTATGGAATATGTGGACTTTTCATCCTCTAATGGGGAGGAAGTGTGTACAGAGAAAGCCGGAGGCAGAGAGGGTAACTTGCTTTAAAAGTCAACCTGGAAGCCATCACACCAAGGGGAAAAGGCTCTGACCAAAAAAAAAAAAAAAAAGAAGAAAAAAAAAAAAAGAAAAAGTAGAGAGAGAGATACTTGAGATACTTGTGAAATGATTTTTTTATCGTAAAAATATTCATTCAGCTGATGGATCCATCTATCCACCCAGGACATTGAATCCAGGAGTGTGCGAACTGGTGACTCCCCTGCATCACCGTCTCAAGTAGCTGGGATTACAAGCCTGTACCACCATGGTAGGGTAGGGACGAATATTTCTCAGGAACATATTAAAATCCTCTATTTTCCAAGTTTCAACAGCGTTAGCTCCCTATTATTATGATGTTATTATTTAATTATTTCTCCCAGTGTCCGAGCTGAAGCCAAAGGATTAGTGGACACAAAGAGAGAGAGGGCTGACCGTTCATGAGCCTGAGGAGAAAGTGGAGAAGTCAACAGTGGTGCTGTAATGGTGAGCAAGCCGAAGCCTTAACTCACACATAGATTGTCTATGAGGGTCCTGAGGAGAGAGAGCCTTTCAGGGGTCCATGGAGGGTCTTGCTGGAAGCCAGGTCCCTGTTCTCACCTGAGTGTCTCGGTGACAATGCACAATGGTGAGGACTAGCCGGGGCTCCACATGTGTGGTGTCGGGGGACCGGACTCTCTCTGTGTGAAGCCAATTAGCTTAGACTTCCAAACAGTGAGCAGGTAGCAGCACATTTCCAAATATGAATAAAATCAGGCACTTGGGTCAGGAAACACCGAGTTAAAAAAAAAAAAAAAAGCCTGCAGAACCTCATTAAAAGGCAGATCAACAGGATGGACCCAAGTCATTAATTATGTTAATTTGCAACAAGGAAATGAAAATCTTGGGAGAAGCTGGAGGGGATGGAAGCCCAGCCCTGGGTTCTCTGCAGAGGGTGGGGGTCGGGGTGGGGTACGTTGGGTGCTAGCTTCTTTATCTTTCCTGAGGGAGTTGGAGTGTAGGATGGGAATTCACTATGGGAGCCATTTTCTTGGTTCTTGAATGCTGGAGATGCCACTAGCAGATGCTTCTGAACAATGGTGCCTAATGGCTTGTGTGGCTAATCCAGGGCTGTGTTCACTGCCTCTGAAAGCATCTTTGGAGCTCTAGGACCAATAAGGCACAGACAAGGTCCTCCAGCTACCTGGAGGTTGGCGCCTAGACAGAGATGTGTGATTTCAACACAGCTGTTGTGAGGCACTGTGCACGCAGGAAGCTTGGTCTTTCTCCTTTCTGTTTCCAGCCACAACGGTGCCTTGCAGCAGGGTCTCCTGCAGAGGTGGAACTTGAGAGACATGGCCAGCTTTTGTTGCTCTGCTGGCTTTTGAGGCAACTCAGGCTAGCTTTGAACTCACTCTTTTCCTGCCTCTGTCTACTGAGAGCCCAGGTTACAGGTGTGTGACTTGTTACCTGGCTTTAGTTTTCCTTCCTTTTGTCTTTGCTTGTTTTTGGGTCATATCTCTGTAAGTGAGCAGAGGGTTGGAAGCCTCGTGGAAGGGAAGGCGGGGGGGGGGGGACCCTAAATAGAGGGGCCTGGAGATGCTTAACATCTACTCCTCCAGGTATCTTTACAAGATACAAGGTCGTGGGAATTTGGGGCCTCTGTGAGGGCACTGATTGTAGAGGCTGAAGGCCATTGAAAATGCAGGAGGAAGGGGGAGAAGTGGCAGAGGGTGGCATAGGGGCCCCCCCAAATGGAGCATTGCACCAATTAGGTTAGCTAGCAACAGGCAGCCTTGATCCTGGCTGGAGTAACCCAAGCCATTGAAGAGGGGCAGGAAGCTTGAGAGGTACCCAGCTCTTTCAAAGGGAAAAGTATAATTTGTAAACAGTCAACATCTTAACAAGCTGTAAAACACCAGCCCTGACTTCTAGCAGATTTACGAATGCCTGAGTAACTGAGACTCACAGTGTTTTTTTTTTTTTCTTCCTAAACTAGCTTTGTTAATTTGCAACCTGGTAGTGATTAGGGCGACGTGTCCCCAGGGGTGGCCTCCAGCTCCACTTCCAATTGCAGTGCTGGGGTCCGAGGAGTGTTTTTCCAGCACAGGTGGACGCCGATTCCAGGCCCTTCAATCATGTCTTCCTTTTCCTCTCAGCGTCTCGCAGGCTGGCCTCGGAACGCACAGGCTAGGATTTGTTTGTTTTTGTCTCAGGATCCTAGTGTTTCAAAAATCACCCAGCATTTATCACTCATCTGAGCGATGGTGGGTCTACGGTGGCTGGATGCTTTCCCCTCCCAACTCCTCCCCTCTCCCCGACTCCTGCCACCTCCCACCCTCAGGGGAAATCAAGAAAAACAAGATTCTACTTGTCCAAGCCCTTGGAGACTCCTCGGAATTGCTGGAATCGTCACAATAAGTGGTCGTAATAGAACCATATACAGGATTGTAAATACAAACTGTTCTGTGGAGTGGCAAAAAATAATGAAGTAATTAGGTGAACTATCATCAGCAACTGTGACTGACTGGTAGGGCACTTCTGCCTGGCTGCCATTGTTCATCAGGAAACAGACACACAGGCAGGTTTGGAAGTTGTGGCATTTCTCGACCTGACCCCCTCTCTCTCTTCATTAGTGCCTCTGCGCAGCCCCCCACCCCCACCCCGCCAAGGTGCGTCCATGCCTGGGTGATCTGAGTGGCCCAGGATGTGGATGCGGGTGCCAGGGCTCAGCCTTTGGAAACCACAATGGGAAACAAGAGTCCTGCTTTCCAGCCCATTAGGGCTAATGTCACTTTAATTAGCAATTGCCCGGAAGACTGAGAGCGTGATTTAATGGGCCATTTCTAGGCTAACCCGGAGTCCCACAGACAGACCACTCCGAAGGGAGACAGTTGAAGAAATGGGGGGGGGGGGTTTGAAAAAGAACGCATTGTTGGTTCTGAAGGGAAGATACCATTGGAATGCTCACCAGCTTCCTGGTATGAGCCCCCAATCTGGGATTTCTGCACAGAAGTATACAATTACAGGAGCAATGCTATTAACACTTGTAATGTTCATCACAACATCCCTGTGAGGAGATCTTTCTATCAACCCACTTCACAGATGTAGAAATGGAGCCATGGAGAAGTTAAGTGGCTCATCCAAGGCCACAGAGCCAGGTTTTCAAGCCAAACGCACACACTGAACCTATAATTGTTCCTGTTTAGTGAGCTCCACACAAGGCTGTGGCCAAAGGGACCATCACAAAGACTGTGCTACGAACCTAGGGGGAAAGTGGATTCTCACAGACTTGCCAAGGGCTTGGGAGAAGTCATTGTTTTCCACTGACAGAGGAAATGCAGACACAAGGTATGACCCTCACAGGCACAAAACACAGGTCAGAATTCTTTTTATGTTATTACTCAAAAAAGTGCATGGAGTAAACTGGAGGAACCCCTTTGCTAAGACACCCCTTTCCTCGACACATGAACACACACCCCCCCCACCCCACCCCACACACACCTTCTGAGATTCCTCCAACCCAGAATCTGAGTCCATAGAATTCAACCTAAGTCAAAGGCCACTTAGGGCTTTAACTTTTAAGCCACCAGAGTGTGTAGAAGCCCTAGCCAGTTGACTGTGCTTAGGCAGGCAGGGTCATTTGTTACTGTTTTTTGGGCATAGGCGTAGAGAAGCTAAGCAGAAGATCTTATGGGGCAACCATAGCCAAGCAACCCAAATTCTTTACAATTCAACTTTCTTATCTGTAAATTGGGGAAAATGACCCCACTTGTTTCTGAGGCGATAGAGTTAAAGAAGCGAATGGCTTTGCACTGCTAATTACTGTTATTTTCTCTAAAAAGGATTTTCCAGGGAAGCCAACAAAGCTTACTGCGGAAATCTCTCACCCTGCAGCCCTCCTTTATGGGCCTGTGTTTAGCTCTGGTAAGTTTGCCCTCTGATTCTTAACACAGGTCTCTAGATGGCACAGCCTTCGGGATCCCTCGAACCTGGGTCCGCTCAGGGTCACCTAGGAAGGAAACAGCGGCTTGAGCAAACTTTCCCAGCCTTCCTGGCTCAAAGGGGAAGTTTCTAATTTCTGGTATAGAGCGCGTGTGTGGGGATTCTCCTTAAAGCTTGTGCGTCTTTAAGACGGGAAATTACAGTACCTTAAGAATGCCCGCCTCAGTCCTGGGCATCTGGGTCCATCTGTTATTTTACTTGATGAGGACAGAAGTATGCTCCCAGGATTCACTGCAGGGGACTACTAGTTCACAGCTTAGGTTATTTGTTGGATGAATGAAGTATAAACCGAGTGCTGGCACCTTTGAGCTTAAAGGTGGGAGAAGTCACCATGACAGGACTCAGACAGGACAGGAGCAGTCCATGGAAGTCTGGTGTGAAACATGAATGTGTGTGTGTGTGTGTGTGTGTGTGTGTTGGGGGATGGATCAGAAGCCTACCATCAGCTGGGAGGTTGAGGAATGTGAGCGGGCACTCCACTCACGCAGGAGGACCGCCATTCCCAAGCTTGGTTTCTGTCCCCTGCTGTGGGGCTGATAACAAACGGTGCACCTACCTTCCACTTCTAGCCTCCACCACACCCTCCTTTTTCTCAGCTTGCAAACAATGCCCATGTCAAAGGAGAACCCCAAACATAAGCAGAATCTGGCTAAGGGGGAGGGGGTGATTGGTGCCTCAGGCGGGGCTTTCGGCACGGAGGGGGAGAGATGCTCAGGCCCAGATTCCACATGCTGTGTAGACTCCAATTACCCGAGATCAAACAGCCCAACTGCGCTGCACAATGAAGGAGGAGACCTTAATTTTACCATGTGCTACACCCTTCCAGCCAGACTGTGAGAGACAATGCGTTTTCTTTCCATCCTCCTGAGCACAGAGCCTTCCTGAGATTGCCTTGTGCTATCCCGGCAACATCTCTACAACATGGGCGGAGGGAAGACCTGACGCACGTGAAAGAATTGCGTGATCTCCTCCGGCCTGGGGTGAACCTCGAGGTGACTAAAGACGGATGTAGCAGAACAGTTCATTCCTACTTGGACCAGCAAGGAATAGGATTTTTTTTTTTTATGTTTTATTTTTAGTTTTAGATCTATATTTTAAGGTGTCTCGTTGGTTTATGGGAAAATGAGTTTGCATAAGCTGAGCTGTGGCACGTACACACAGGACTTGATACACAACACGTGAGAAAGCTTAGGAAAACAGCGTGTGCCAGACACTAGAATTTTTGCAAGGTTCTGTTTTCTTTCCTCTCGTGGCACAAACAAGATTTTTGGTGAATCACGGTTCTGCCAAAAAACAAAAACAAAAACAAAAAAACCAAAAACAAAAACCTAGTAAAATTTCCCTTCCAATTTAAACACCGATCAATATTTGGTAAATTACAGTCACTTTGAACATTTAAGATTGAGAAAAGCAGGCATCTGTGAACTTTACTTTGTTAGACATTTTAATATGCCACAGTAGAAACCCAAGCCCACAGCTTTTATCTATTTTTTTATGAACCAGCATTTAAAAAAATTATTCTTCTAGTTTCCATATAGTGGATTTAAAAAAAAATTGCAAACAGTTTGCAAAAAGAGGTGAAGATCTTTAGGCTATTTTGGTACAGCCCTTCACTTGAGTAATATATTCCTCACAGTGTCACTCTGCACAGCCTTTGCGGAATACGAGCAGTGGAGACATCTCGAGTTGATCAGTGTTTCCATGAAAATAGACAACTCTTTGATAAGGCAGGAGAAATAATGTTCGAGATGTTGTGAACCTCAGCTCCAAATGCTGGAGCAGGACCAGGACCGGGTTTCAGAAGACAAATGTGTGTTTCTGCAGGGTAAGTGTTTGCTGTTGAAAGCCTGCATTGCTAGTGGTGAGTAACATTAAGAGGGAGGGCATGTTCTATTGTAGAGTTTTAAATTCTGGAAATAAAGAGAGTAAACCACTTTGTACCTGATGCTTTTCAAGGGCGGCAAACACACAACGTTGGAAGCAGTGTTTCCTATCGCTTAAGGCAAATAAGCACAACAGCTTAGAAAAACTGGGGCCAAATAAGGATTCTCTTGTCTGTGAGTTCCTTAGCAATTTATCCTAACTTTAGTTATTTTCCTCTCATCCCAGCACTGCACTACATCCATGCACATTTCATGATTTCTGTGAAATTCAGAGCTAAGTGTCTTGCATCACTTGGGGCTGTCTGGATATTACTTTTCGCCGGATGCTTTCTGCAAGAACTCTTAAAGTCTGCACTCTATTTTGGACTTCTTAACAAGAATAAACCTGCAGATCTTTATTTTCTATCACTCCTTCCTGACGAAATCAATACTTTACTGGAACATCCCCAAATTAGAAAGTTGAAAGTCTGACTATTGATTATTGTGAAATCCACATCACGGCCCACAGCCGGGCAGTCCTCCCGCCGCTGGGTAAGAAATGTAGCAGGCAGGCATCAGCACAGGACATTGGGTCTAGCGAGGCTTTCTTCCTGCTTGTCAGAGCAAGCTGTCTGAGTTGTAGTAGTCACCGTCAGGCCGTGGTCCCTGCTGGGGAAACAATGTCACCCACCCGGCTTACCTTGCTCTCGCAACCACAACTCTGCAGGCACGGGTATCGCCAACCACACAACAGTTTGATTCACGTGGATCCGGGAAGAAACCGTTTCTCTGACCAGATACGTCCTGGTTGTTACCGAGGACACGGGGCTTTCGGGAAAGCACCGTGCATGCTTTCTTTAGCGGCTCCTTTCAATTTAAAGCCTGAAAGATGGGCAAGTGTCCAGTGGCTGCTGGGTTGGGGACAGGGAGTCGCAGCCCTAAGGCTTGTCTGGAGCCTTTTCCCCTGACACGGCACAGTCTCACGGCAGCCACTAGATGGCGCGTGAGACCCATTTGTGCCAGGCACCCACGCAAATGGTCAGGCCTGTTAACAGAGTACCGCAGAGTCCGAAAACAATTCCTCCTCCCAAACAACTTTCCTCCTCGGTTATTATCTCATCGTCCCAGTGTTTACACGAAACCTAAATGTGCCTGGTTTGCTTGCTGACTGTGGGAGACTCCTCCACGGAATATCCTGTATCAGATTGCAAGGTAGCCACTAGTTGAATGTGGCGTTTTGAATTTGAATTGTAAGGAAACAGAATTGAGACAGGAAGGGGCCATGTGTGTCTACCTGTTTAGCACTAAGGCTTCAACAAAAGTTTTAAAAGTGTCTATTGTGTGGGAAATTTGCTTATGCTTCTTAAATGCGAAAAGAACACCTTGTTATCTGAAACAAATACAAGCATCAGAAAGGAAAGACACCATCAATTTCACACTGTTGTACAGTTATGTCACAGATATGCCAAACCTGCACATAGCTCTGGAATTTCAGTAGCTGAATTAAAAAATTTTTCTATTTATTTATTTGAATGTGTGTGAGCCCGTGTCCTACTGTACACATGTGGAGGTCAGAGGGCAGCTTGAAGGACTCAGTTCTCTTTTTCTACCCTGTAAGTCTTAGAGATTGAAATCATGTCATGAGTTTAATGGTGTGTTTACCCACTGAGAAATCTTGCCAGGCCCTCATATCTTGATGTAGAGCAAATCTGAATGTGAGGGGGAAAAAAAATCTCAGGATATGTGTAATAATATAAATGTATGTGTAAAACTAAAAAATATTTAATTAAAAAAGAAGCTAAATAAATAAATAAATCTTTTTTTAAAATCTCAGGAAACAGCTTATAATTTTTCCCTCTTAGCAGAGGTAACTCTCTTTGCCTTAGTAGATGTGAACATCTGTAAAGAAGATACTGAAAGAAACAAAGTTATAGTCGAATCAGTTTTCTCTCTTGTGTTTGTTGTCATAAAAAAATAAAACTATGACATTATTTCTAAACCTATCCTCTGATAAGCATTAATAATAATAGGCCTTATATATAAATAGTCAGGGGGAAACCCCCACAAGAAAACATCTTGACGCTGATTTCAAACTTCTAAAGAGGACTGGAAAGTCTCTGAAATATGTTTACTGAAAGTCAGTGGCTTAAAAAAATCAGGAGCAGTTCTTCTTTTTCACCCTCCTCAGAATAGGTGTGAGATTTCTTCTGAGCCAGCCTGGAGCCCAAAGGAAAGAATGGCCTCGTTTTTTAGATCACAGTTGTTTGTTTGAACTGAAGAATTAGTTGCATTTCAAAATAAGGACATGCCTAATGAAATGATTAAAACGCACAGAGCATTAAATTGTAAGCAGATGGGAGAGAAGTGGGGAGGTGGGTGGGGGGAGGTGGCCTTGCTGGGGACCTGAGTCCAGGGGAGCTGGAAGCTTTGGGTTTTCCTCGGGATATAGTAGGCAGCTGCTTAAGCAACAGAGGGCAGGAAAACTACCTCTTGAAGACAAATCTCTCTCTCTCTCTCTCTCTCTCTCTCTCTCTCTCTCTCTCTCTCTCTCTGTCCCTCTCTGTCTCTATCTGGCTCCCTCCCTCTCTCCCTCTCTCCCTCTTTCCCTCTCTCCCTCTCTCTCTCTCCTCCTCCCTCTCCCTCTCTCCCTCTCCCTCTCTCTCTCTCTCCCTCTCCCTTACCTCCCCCCCCCCATCTCTCTCTCTCTTAGTGTGGTGGTGCTGCTGGTCTGGATAGCAAAGCAGCCAAACCTCTGAGAGGATGACCATTATTGAAAGAGAACTGACTCCTGGAGAAGGACCCAGGAGCTGCGTTGGGAGTACACACAGCAACAACGATAAGTCCCACACAGGTGAGGAGACCAGGCAGGAGCCACGAAAGTCACAGTCTGGGATTCCGATCTTCATCTTTAGAAGAAAGAAGCCATTTCTGTAACTGTTGCCTGGCTCCAGTTATTGTGAAGTACCTGCTCTCCCAAAACCTGCCACTTAACGTGCTGCTCTGAACGCTTGGAAGGCAGGGGCTTTGGTGGGACAGTTGACAGCAACCGAAAAAGAAACTCTGAAAGGAGTCCAGACTGTGGACAACCAGCTAGTGGTACTCTGTAGTTTGACATAGCCCATCAGCTTAATCTCAAATTTCTATCCACTGGTTCCTTGGAAGCCAACCTTTAAAAAAACCTATTTAACATGTGCCATGCCTCCATCCTTCCTGGATATACAAAAAGCAATTCCCAACACGGGAGCTGTTTTCCTGGACAGCAGCACCGACTCCGGGTGTGGGTCAATGGATGTTGGTCTGGAGATAAAGGAAACACAACCTCTAAGATGTTGTATAGTTTTAGAAAGGCTTCTCATCTTCCTATGTTGTGTTTCCTCTTTGTCTTGGACGCCTGAGAGGGGAGGACAGTGTAGTAGTCGTGACTGCAGCTTGTACTGAGGGCTAGCTGGACTCTTCATGAGTGGAAAGGCCACTTCCAGTGCTGAAGTGGTTGCTTACTTTAATAGCAGGAGGAATACAAGTTTTGTTACAACCCCCACCCCCACATACACACATGCACACATGCATGCATGCATGCATGTATACATACACACACACACACACACACACACACACACACACACACACACAGAAGGGCTTCTGCACCTGCCCCACACGGTGACTACTGAATTTTCACACCTGTACCTCACAGTGAGAAACACTGTCGCGCAAGCCCACCAACAGCTGCAGAATCATGCCTTTCAGAATCAGCCACCAAGGGATGATTTGAGGAACTTACACCACCAAATCAGAGTGTGTAGCCCCAAACTTACCAGGAGACATTAAATAAATGTTTAGGATCTGTGTCCTATTCCCCCATGCTGCACTTACCAGGGAGGTCAGGTTCAGTGGCGCTGGCTAACTAGGAAGCAGGGCTTAACTTTCTCCTCAGACCGCCATGAAATCTTAGTAATTTTTTTGTTAATTTTTTTTTGGTGTGTGTTTGTGTGGAGGCCATTTGTCAACCATAGTTCACCTTGTTTTCTGAGATCACTGTTGAGGCTGGCTGGTGAGTGATTTATTTATTGGGGGAGGGGATGTGTCCTGCATGGCCTAGGTGCAGGGGTCAGAGCGCAACATGCGAGAGTTGGTTTTCTTTTTCCACTATGTGCATTCTAGGCGTTGAACTCAGGTTGCCAGGCTTGGTGGCAAGTGCCATCCTGTGACCAGCTTTGGGTAAGTGGATTCTGGGGACTGAACTCAGGCCTTCCTCATATTTACAGAGCAAGCACTTTACTGACTAAGCCCATCTTTTTCTCATTCATTTCTGAAGCTGCTGAATTTGTCCTATAGCAGGCCTCCTTCAGTCCTTGGGGAAAAGGCAGTTCCGAGACGCATATGTCTAACGCTTATGCTTGGAATCTAAGAATGACGCCCACTGAGAATCTGTCTCCAGAGAAGAATCCATGGTGGTGACTTGACAGTGTTGACAGTCCTCTGTGGGAGATGACTGTCCTTGAGGTGGTGAACATCTCCAGCTTCAGACAGAAGATGGAATCCTGGGGCTACACCCAGGTCGGGGAGCCTGCGGCAGCTGATCGAAGCCTATCAAAGCCAGCCATGGTGTACTGAAGAAGAAATGAGAGTCAGAAGTGACCACTGTGGGGCAGGTATGAGACCACTGTGATTAGGTCTGGGAAGGAGCCACAGGTGTGTTAATGGAGCCACCACTTCAACCTGCAAGGCTGAGGCCCGTACCTCTTCTCGGTCCATTCTAGTGTTCACAGGCTCAAAAGGACACTGCTGGCCCTGCAGACAGAGACGGAGGACTCATGCTCTCATCTGAGTGTCTGGCTTCATCCACCTTAGTGCA
Source organism: Acomys russatus (assembly GCF_903995435.1). Lineage (NCBI taxonomy): Eukaryota > Metazoa > Chordata > Mammalia > Rodentia > Muridae > Acomys > Acomys russatus. Next base: position 78,911,400 of record NC_067141.1, on the reverse strand, counting down.
GACCTGGGGCTGTGATTTCTACATTGTCTTAGTTGTTTTCAGTTGTTGTGATAAAATACCCTGACAAGAACAACTTAAAGGAGAAAGGGTTTATTTTGACTTATGGGACCAGAAGAATACAATCCTTGATAGCTGGGAATGCCTGGTAGGAGGAACAAGAAGCTGGTGGGTCACATTGCATGTGCCCTCAGGAAACAGAATGAATAGGAAGTAGAGCTGGGCTATACAGCCTTAAGCCCCACCTCCAATGATCAACTTCCTTCCCTTTGGTGGGGGAAATGCTAGGGCTGTGGATTTTGCTGTTCCACCCGACCTGGTATGTAACCCTGGACCTGTCAAGGTCTGCTGATTCTCGTGGGAGGGTTGCATCGTGAGTAGCTGTCCCTGGCTCTGGAACAGAGGTGAGCAAGAGACACAGAAGAAGAGTAACCGGCACAGACCCAGGACTTCTCCTCAGCTGCAAGCATACTTCCCTTGCCTGTGCAGTGGAGGATGAAAGTCGCAGTGTTCTGAGCTCCATCCTGACTAGGCATGGCCAGGGAATTGGCCCCGTCACTAAGTTTCCAGGCATTCCTGATGCTGGGAGCCCGTGGACCTCTACTGAGACACAAAGGCCAAAGGAGGCAGAGTTCAGAGTGGACTGGGGTGACTTAGGGGTGCTCCCGGAGGAGGGGAGGCATTTAGTACGTCATAGTTTCCAGAGACAAACCTTGTTCCTCAGGTCTGAGTGCCCTTGAGAAGAGGCAGCGGCCAATTTAGGCCAAGATTCCTGCCTCTGGAACGGGTGCCTGGAAAGGTGCCAGGAGGTTCTGATCAGTTTTGAGGCCTTCAGCAAACAGCAGGGATGCTCCCCAACCAGGAGGAGGCTCAGGGGCGACTCAGTCAGCTTAGGGTCTAGTTGCCTGGATGGAAACAGCTTCAAATGAAGCCTAGGGTTTACTCAAGAGCAGCTGCGGATCTCTGGGTAGTCGGGGAGGAACTGAGGAAAGAGCTGGCAGGAGATTCAGGGAGATGAACGGATGGGTGTGGACCTTATTTATAAGATGTGTGTGTGTGTGTGTGTGTGTGTGTGTGTGTGTGTGTTTGTGTGTGTGTGTTTGTGTGTGTGTGTGTGAATCCTTTCTGTGTGTGTGTGTGCATACACGCACACACATGTATTCATGTGGGTATGGATGTCAGACATCAACTTGGGCTTTTTAATTTTCTCGTTGTCTCAGAACTCACCAGTTCAGTTTGATTGGCCGACCAGCACTCCTCAGGGGATCCCAGCACCTGGCTTACAAGCAGGCATTGTCAGGTCCTTGTGCTTGCAAAGCAATCACTTTACTGGCTGAACCATTTCTTTGGCTCCACTTTTGTGTTTTCAACAACATTCAGTGGTCAAGCTGTCCTGAAAATCCCTTGGGTCTCCATAGAAAGTGTGCTCTTACATGGTCCGCACACCAAATCTCTTTTCTTTTCCTTCCTTTCTTTCTTCTTTCTTTCTTTCTTTGTATTGAGAATTGGAGTTTTATTTTATTGCTCCAAAGTAGTCTGAACAGTGTTTTCCTGTTTTGTTAGTAACATATGAAATAGGAACCGTTCTGATCATTCCACTGTTGCGAAATATCTATTTACAATAAATAGCTTTTTAATGTAAAGTGTTTCCCATAACTTCCTCTAGGACAGTCCTCTTGTTCATTACAGCCACACTTCTCAGTGACCGACGTGGGTAAGTTTCCATCACCAGGTTCCCGAGGCGCACATCTGTCTCCAGAGCAGCAATGGTGCCAACACTCCCATGACCAGTGATGACATCTACACTTACGACTGACCCTAACTTCACTTCCAGAACCGTCCACGCTCATTTCTTTGCTGCGTTTTTGTCTTTGCTGGTCAATTATTTGGGTGACCATGTTTGTAAACTATCACATGGGCGTTAGGGAGATAGTGGACCGTATGCTTTGCCAGTGTGTTTATTATGGATTCTCTTTTTTCCTCCTTCACTTTCTGGAGCAAACTCAGTTTGCTTTCCTGGGTTTGTAAACTGCAGAGACCTCAGAGTTTTAGCAGTCCTTCCACCCGACTTGGTTTCCATCTCTGGCGGTCATCTGAATCAACATCCACACTTCCGATGATGATCTGGGTAAATTTTTGGGCAAAGCTTCCAACCAGGTACAATGTGTCTTCCAAATTTCACACTCAGAGAAGGTAGCATCACCTAGGTCGATTACGACGTGAAGGTTCTTTTTGGCTGGCTTTCCGTGGGTGTTAAATGGGTCGCAGCACGACTTCCGTAACTCCTCAAATCTGTCCATGTAAATCTTTACATGATGCAAACAGATCGTATTATTCCCAGAAAGTGTCATTCTTGTCCTAAGCTGAAGCAAAAGCGTGTCATCTGATGACAGTTCTCGCAAAGTCTCGAACCCTGTGTGCCGAGTATAGGAGGTTTTTTTACGACAGTCATGTGTGGTACGAAGCTGGACTCCGGCTGAACACGGACCCATCAACAGCCGTGCGGCCCGATCCACCTGAGCTGCCACCGGTCTCCGCGGGGCTCCAGAAGCACCTATCTGCACCACCTCATCTCTTCGGTGCCTCCACTTCCCTCGAAGCCACCCAAACATCCTACATCAGAGGGGAGCCATAGTGGCTATCCACTGTGTCATTTCCTCCCCACAGATACTTTTGTGAGGGTTTTTTTTTTTTTTTTTTTTTTTAAACCTTCTCTGAAGGTAAAGTGAACGTGAGGAGGAGTTTGACTAAGGGAAGGAGAAAACCCCAAACTAAAACAAACAAACAAACAAACAAACAACAACAACAACAAAAACAAAAACCCAGCCACTTAGGATTTAGAGCTCTTCAGAGCCAGGACCTTACTGTCTCAGGAAGACAAGAGAGTACCCGGACCCCCAGCGGCTTTACAATAGGTAAGGAGACCTCATGGAATGGGATGCTGGCTTAAGTTACAAGAAGGAAAACATGCTTCTCGGAGCTTTGAGTTAAAAAATAAAATAAAATTAAAACAGGACTGAGCAGAAGAGGCTGAACGAGAGGACGGACTGCCAAAGAGCACAGAATTTCTAGGCCTGGGGCCATCCTGAGAGTGCAGGGCCGTCTTCTTCTTCTTCTTGGGTTGCTTAGAGTAATGAATCTGATCCTACCTCTGTGCCTGGGAATGGACTTGCTGACCCAGGAGAAGAGCTCCAGTCCAAACAATTCTCTAATTATTGACCCAGGTGGCCAGTGGGGGGTGGTCTCAGAGGAAGAGGAGTCCGTTTTCAACCCATTTATACACAGTCTGTTGCCAACAGTGCTTTGTCACTGACTGGAGCGTTTTCAAGTCTTGGTTGTTGAGTCTAGTCTCCAGTAGGGTGGTTCCGCCCTCAGCAACTGCATCTTGGAAGATCCTCGGAGCTCAGTCCTTCCCAGCAAAATGTGATTCCCATTTGCTTAGAGCCAGCTGAACAGGTCTGTGGCCCCTGGGAGGAAGGGACGCAGCAGGAGTACCCTTCATGTAGCTCTGTGTGTGGCCTCTCTAACTGGTGAATGGCGTCTTCGTCCAAGAACCATGGCCCCCGCACGGCTCCCAGCTACAAACGGGCAATTATTCTGACTCACACCCAGTCCCTGTCTTTGCTGTGTTTTATCATCACGGTGGCTTTTAGAACAGAAAAAATGACTGGCACAGCCTGAGACCCACCCCATGAGAGAGAGCCAACCCTTGACACTATTGATGAGTCACTGTTATGCTTGCAGACAGGAGCTTAGCAGAGCTGTCCTCTGATAGGCTCCACCCAACCGCGAACGTCAGGACTGTATAATGCTGCAGGGGACCAATGGGGAGTCTACACTTGCTCTCTGGTGGCCAATCATCTCACTGTTACTGTGGGGAGGTGCCAGGCCTGCCAGCCTCCAGGGACCTTTCTTACAGAAGGGGACGGCAGCCACTGCCCTGTTACGGGCTCACTCTGAGGCTCTAATAGTCTTTTGTGTCACCTGGTAGCCAGCAGACATGGGCACGTGTCCTACAGGGCTGCATGGAAGCCTCTCTCACTGTCCACTGCGGGGATGCGGTGGGGGGGGGAGAGTGTGCGGGGGGGGGGGGGTGAGTGGTCAGACAGGACTCCATTTGTGCCTCTCCGTAGACGATGGGAGTTTAACACAGCGGCTCAGCTAGTCATCCTAGGAGACTTGAGTTACTGAACCCACCTAAAAGTTTCAGTAGAATTTATCTACTACTGCATAGCAAACCCTTCCAACATTAGTGAGGTAAAGCAGCACCATTTTTTTTTTTTTTATGTCCGTGATTACTAGGTAAAAAGTTTGGTAGGGGATGGGTAGATGGCATGTCTCTGACTCAGATCAGCTCACGTAGCTACAGATGACTCAGTGGGGACCATACACGGGGATCTTGGTTCTGGCTCATGGCTGGACTCTCTGTCTTCTCTAGGTCAGTCATGCGAGACAATGCAGGTGTCCTTTCTGTGGCTAACTTAGGCTCCCATAAGCAGTGATCTCACAATAAGTTTCCTTCAGAGTGAGAAAAGGACAGGAAGCAGGGATTGGCAGTTTCTTGAGGCCTGGGCTAGAGTCTATCCAAAGACATTTCTTTATTGACCAGAAACTCATAGAAGTAATCTTAGCTTCAAGGGAAGATAACCTAAGAGTTTTAAACATTGATGAAGAACACTTATCTGTTTTCTTTTATGGTCGGTGAATTTGGTGTAAAGCTTAACAACTCTGTCTGGCTCTAAATTCTGAAAAATCTTTATTTTTTCCCCCCTAGAAATTTTACCTTCTACATTTAAGTAAGCGATCTAATTTGAGTTAACTTTTGGATAAGGTATGAGTTCTGCCTCCCCCAATGGTTACGCAATTGTTTCAGTATCATTTGCTTCAAAGGATGCATATGTGTTGAGTTTATTTTCCACCTTTGCCAAAGATCAGTTGGATGAGCCCATATGAGAATATTTCTGCCTTTTCTACTCCATTGTGTTGACTTACAGATCTATCCCTTGCCCACCCACACAGTCTTGATTACTGCAGTTATTGAGTGTATCTTGAAATCAAGTAGAGCAGCGAGCCCGTCTTGCTTTTTGTTTTTCAAGCTTTTTTTTTTTTTAAACTATGGTAGTTCATTTGCTTTTTCATATAGAAGTTTAGAACAATATTGGCTATCTTTATGGAAGATCTTACAGGTATTCTTGTGTGAAGTGGTTTTGTTATTAATAATTCGCCATGCTGAGTTTGGAACCCAGAACCTTTCATGTGCCAGCAGGAATTCTATCAACATGCTACCCAGGTCCTTTCATATGAGTTATACCAAATTTGTCAGTTTAGGTAGAACTGTCATTTTTCTGTGATGAGTCTTTAATGTCCTGTGTAGATTGTTGTAGTGGACATTTGGTTTCTTTAAAAACTCAGCTTTGTAAATATGTTTTTTTGTCTTAATCCCAAGTGTAGGATGTGGGGCTGCCTTAGTTTGTCCACAGCTAATAACTGCTTTGTGAGGCTTGAAGGAGCTAGTAGTTTTTGCCAGCTGATAACAGCCTCCTGTGACTCTGAGAGGAGCATGGTGTTTGCCGGTTGCAGATAGTTCAATTCTGAGGACTCTGAGAGGGCATAAATATCAGAGCCCAGAGAGAGAGAGAGAGACAGACACACACACACACACACACACACACACACACACACACACACAGAGACAGAGAGAGGAGATGCTTCAAGGAGATGGACTGAGAGAAAAAAAGGCTTTGACTTCTGGACTGCTGGATGTCCCGACAACTGAGGTTGGTGTTTTCCAAAAGAGCACGATGTACCTAACCAGCTGGAAGGAGCCTAAGAAACCTACAACCCCTCTCCCCTGTAAACTTCTTTCTCTCCTACCTAGTGTTGGAGGGTTGGTGGAAGGGAGGTAGAGGCATAAAGATAACCCAAATAAAATAGATAATAAAAAGTAGTGCCTGCAGAGTGTGCCTGCTTCTCTTTATTTTTTATGTGTTGATTTTAACATAGAAGTCCTACGTGTGCTTTGCCAGATTTATAATTACATGCTTTCATTTGTTTTGAGGTGGGTGTCAACAAATCAATAGATAAATTTTAATTTTAAGTTGTGTTGGTGTGTTTGTTGCCAATATAATGTTTTGTTTGCTTATTCATCCTGAAGCTTTGGGGAATTACTAGTTGTAGAAGTTTTTATTTTAGATTGTAGACACTTAAGTTCTTCACAAATAGGGATGGATTTAAATTTTTTCCAGTCTGTACTATCTTTTTTCAGTATTACACTAAACAGGGATTCTAGCACTCTGTTGGCACGAGCAGGGATCAGAGGTAATCCAGATCTCAGCCTTTGACTATTAAATGTGGTGTTAGCTGTCAATTATTTTTTTTGGCTATTTAGCTTTTTATTAACTAATCAGAGGCAATTGCGGAACATTCTTTACATGACATTGGTGCAGGAAATTCTTCAATAATCATGACAATGCCCATGTCCAGACTGCAGCCTATCTGGGGCACAGAAGTCAGCATCTGAATACATAGCACACAAAATCAATCCCCAACATCTTCCAGTTTTAGTAAAAAACAAACAAACAAACAAACAACAACAACAACAACAAACCAAAGGTTCTTTCTCTTATAATAAAAAAACATACACAGTAAGAACAAATATGAAACAATCATGAAACTATAATGTAACGATTGCATTCACAGTATCCAGTCCATTTGTATTTGGTAACTTAGGAGAAAGGACTCCAATCCACTTTCTATTCTATCTTGGTGTCTTCAGAGTTTTGTACTTAAATCATTTCTATCACAGCTTGCATTTATCAACCTCAAAAGAATCTATTTAGACCTAAAATATATTTAATACAATTTTCAAATCCTAAACAATCCAAGCTTAATTGTAAGATTGTAACTATTTAGTCTTCAACCCCATCAGAGACTTGAGAAGGAGTAACTATTGCCTGAGAATGCAAAAAGAGCAGAGCAAGCAGCTTCCAAAATTACAGAAATGACAGAGACACCTGGCTGCCTGGACAGCCACCCAATATTCCTCAGCCATGTTGGAGCATCATCTTCAGCCTTCTGGCCCAGGATATGGCAGACTTTTTGTGAAACAGGAATTATGAAGGGCTGTTTACCTTGTCTTGGCAAAGCTCGGCAGTTGACATTGCTGTGGCCAGTTTAGATAGCATGCTGTCTGTAGTTAACTGCCAATTTGTGACAGAGCCTCTGAATCAAGTGGAGGCAGTCATTGATTCCTAGTTCTCTAAGTTTATTGCTTTGGACCATGAATGAGTGCCAAATTTTGTCAGAAGTATCAAATTGTGATTACATTATCATGTGATTTTTTCCCCCCTGTGATTATGGTGTATTACATTGATTGAGTTTTAAAAAGATGTATTTGCCTTTTTATGTGTACAGTGTTCTGTCTGCATGTACATCTGAAGGCCAGAAGAGGGCATCAGATCACATTATAGATGGTTGTGAGCCACCGTGTGGTTGCTGGTAATTGAACTCAGGACCTCTGGAAGAGCAGCCAGTGCTCTTAACCTCTGAGCCATCTCTCCAGCCCACATTAATTGATTTTAAACTATTGAACCAACCCTTCAAAATGGCACAGAATTCCCTTTAAATTTTGCTCAATTTTATTTGCCAGTATTTTGTCAAGAGATTTTTTTTTCATCCCTAATCATAGAGAACAGTTGTCTATGAATCTTTCTCCTTTTTTGTGCAGTTTTTGTCAGCATTTGCTATCATTGTAATGCTAACCTCACAAACAGCCCTGGGCTGTTCTTTATACTGTGTAGACCCTGTTGATTCTTAAGATACTAAGTAGAGACCTCAGTTAAACTTTTGTGTCTACAGATTTCTTTCTTCTTTTTAATGAGTTTTCAAGTTATGAATTCTACTTCCTTGGTAGTCAAAGTATCTGTTTCACACTAAGTTATGACATTTTTCAAGCAATTGGTCCATTTACATCTGAACTCTCAAATTTTATACATAATATTTTATTTTATTGTTTTTTGATATTTTAAGGCTGTATGTTATATTTCACACTCTGTTTTTAAGTTTATGTTCTCTATATTTTTCTTTATACTTTGCTATATTTGACAGTGCTATTTAACTTAAATTTAAAAATTACATTCACCTATGTGTGTGTGCATATGTCTGTGTGCACACAGATGATGTCTACATCCTTGCTGAACTGCCCTTTTCATCACTATATAATGTCCTGCCATGTCACTGGTAATTTTTTTTCACTATGAAACCCTGGATTTCATTAATTATGTCTCCATATGGCTGACTACTTGCCTATCGTATAGTTCTGATGAGATTTTTGTGGACAGAGAACATGCAAGTCTCTATCCTTTAGTTGGTGGATTTTGATATTTTACATTTATTTGAATGATTATTACCAAGTTAGGTCTTAAGCCCATCATTTAGTATTAATTTAGTTTTATTATTTTCTGCTTGGTTTCTGTTTCTGCTCCTTCAATTGCCTTAAACTCACTTCCTAAGTTCCACCTGGGCATTGCATTTTGATTTTTTTTTTCTTTTTTTTTTTTAGTGCTTTGGTTGCACCTGTTTCTTCCTATAGCATTTCCCTGACTGTCTTGAGTATTACAAGGTATTTGGATAATTACCAGTCTGCCAGAGCCTCCTTCTACCAATTTTCAGTGAAATATGGAAATATTATTTCCCCTTTGTCCATTTATCCTTCTTCAAGTAGTGAACCTTTGTTAAATATTTTCTTTAATATATTCTGAGACATGTTAGCATTACAATTCTCTCTCTCTTTCTCTCTCTCTCTCTTTCTCTCTCTCTCTCTCTCCCTCTCTCTCTCTCTCTTATTTCATTTATTTGCTTTAATTATAACAAAGAACCCAAGAGGAGAAGGCATTGAATTTATCTACATCTTTTGATTACCATATTTTTGTCCTTTTTTCTGGTATTCAAAGATTTCTCCTTCTGTCATTCTTCATTGCTACCTGTTCTCCACCACACGTCTGCTCTTCCGTTTATTTCACTTGAAATTTCATCAATTTCCCCTTATCCCCAGAGGACATTTTTCATGGACGTTATTTATTTTCATCATGACAACAGCATGCCAGTGACTATGGACCCACGGCATCTCCACTGTTGTTTATAGAATTTCCTCCCTTTTATAGTGATGTTTTTTCCTTGCTCATTGATTTCAATATTCTTTTCTCTAGCTGGGCCTGGTGACACAGGCCTGTCACCCCTGTAACGCAGAAGACTCACGCAGGAGGGTTTCAAATTCAAGGCCTGCCTGAGTCACAGAGTGAATTCAAGGCCACCGTGGTCAATTTAGGAAGATTCAGTCTCAAAGTTAAAAACAGGGTGTGGGGGTATGGCTTTAGAGAAGAGTCCCATTGGAAATACATGACATCGTGGGCTCAGTTCCTCCTATTAGTCAAAAAACCCAAAAGTCTAGATTTTATTTCTTTTTACATTTAAAATTTTTGCCATATTTCTCTGGCTGGTCTGGAACTCCCCTTACAGCACAGGCTTGCTTCAGATACACAGAAACCCTCCTGCTTTGATGTCTCCTGTGTGCTGGGGATACAGGCATCACCATGCCAGGTTTCTTTGTCATTAATCTTAGGAAGTCTGACTATGGGGGCTGGGAAATGTCCCAGTTAATAGAGGCAATATAAAGACCTGAGTTAGATCCCAGAATCCATGTAAAATATCCAGGAGTGTGTTGGCGTACCCTTCTGATTTCAGTGGGGAGGCAGGGGACGGTGGATTCCCGGGCTTGCTAGATAGCCTGCCTAGCCTGATGAGAGACTTTATATCAGTAAACAAGATGGGAGCCGCCTAATGAGCAGCACCTGGGCTGACCTGTGTGCATTCTTCTCTACTGTTTAGGATAGGTTCTCTCTGTTATTCAAATTCAATTCTGGTAATATTCTATTCCTCATAGCCAGTGGTTTTCCCCTCTATATTCCATTCATTTGCCTATTGATGTGTGTGTGTGTGTGTGTGTGTGTGTGTGTGTGTGTGTGTATGTGTGTGTGTGTTTAACATATAGAGTTTGCAGCCTGAGTCTGCTGCACAGGGTGTGTGTTGGAAGAAGGGTAGTCTGATATGGTGAGTATATTTCAAACCCTATATTCCGACTCAAAAAGTTAAAGTTGGAGGTCTTCTTATATACCAGAAAATATGGTGTGTGTGTGTGTGTGTGTGTGTGTGTAATTATATATGTATATTTTGTATACTTGGTTGAATAAAGATATCTATTATATTATTTAAATTTGAGACAGGGTCTCACTATGTGGCCTTGGCTGGCCTGGAACTCACTATGAAGATCAGGATGGCTCAAACTCATCAAGATCCCTGCCTCTACTTCTATAGCACTCAGATATAATGTGTGTGCCACCACAGCAATTATAATTAGAAATATTCTAGTATGAGCTTGAACATGAGAGTTAATAGAGAGACAAAATTGTTCAGAAAGAGCATAGATGTGGGTTTCTCTAAGAGAAAGTCCTAATTTATCTTATATTTTAGTTTCAGATCTTCTATTGCCTGGTCCATACATTTTTTTTTAACAGTTTCAAGTTTTTCTACTATTGCCCAGCAACACTTTTTTTTGTGATGGCTGCTTTAAAAATCTTAGATAATTTTTGTTGCTGTTTTTCGAGACAGGGTTTCTCTGTGTAGCCTTGGCTGTCCTGGACTCACTTTGTAGACCAGGCTGGCCTTGAACTCACAGCGATCCGCCTGCTGGGATTAAAGGTGTGCGCCACCACGCCAGGTCTTAGATAATTTTTGAATGCTGCTGTCACCCAGCATGGGCGTCTGTTGACAGTCTTTCTCCTTCAGTTTGATGTCAGCCTGATTCTTGGCATTCTGAGTGATTAGAGTCGGAATCTGAATACTTTCGAATACAAAGTTACTCTACAAGAAAACTCTTGCAGTCGTTTAATGCTTCCAGCAAAGTTGCAGGAGACAAACTGAAACATGAACATCAGGAGACTTTCTATGTACCAATAACAACAGAAAAACACACTGCAGTCACAATGGCCTCGAAATACCCAGGAACAAATGTAAGCAAAGCGGTGAGAGATCTATAGGATGAGAAGTTTAAAAATCTCTAAAGAAAGAGATTGAAGAAGGCACCAAAAGATCAAAGGATTTCCCATATTCATACATGGTAGAATTAATATTGTGAAAATGACTATTCTACCAAAAGTAATTTACAGAGTCAATACAATCCCTGTAAGAATCCTTATCACCTTCTCTGTACAAGTAGAAAAAAAAACCCTAAAGTTCTTATGGAAGCACAAAACATCTCAGATAGCCAACGCCATCTTTAGCTAAAGGGATCACCATACCTGTTCTCAATTTATACAACAGAGTTATTGTAATAAAAACAGCATATGATACTTGCACAAAAATAGACACAAAGACAATGAGACAGAATAGAGCGCCGCCTGATTTTTGACCAAGATACTGGAGAAAAGATATCTCCAACAAATGACCTTGGGAAACCTGGATGTGGCTGTGTAGAACATGACACTAGATCCTTGTCGCTCTCCTGAACCTGACCTTTTATCTGGTTAATTTTCCTTTGCACAGCATGGGTAGCAGGGCAGGATCCAGGGACATCATCTCATTATAGGCAGGCAGGAGTGTATCTCTGACTGCCCCTTGCTCTCTACTGATACCACTTTGAGGGAAAGGCCCCTTGCTAATGCTGGGGGAAGGGTGGATGAGAGTTCTCACTTGTCACTCACCCCAGGTTGCAATCCTCCTGACTTTTCAGTTGCCTTCTGACACCCCTGCAGTGGAACGAGGAGCCCTTTGTTGCTGTAGTGTGAAGGCTTCCTGGATCATCTCCACTGACAGCACAAATACTTGGGGGTTTGGTGGGGGGGGGGGGGAAACTCATTACCACCTGGCCGGGGCTCAAGGCCCAGCTCCATGACATCACACGTGACACCCCACCAGAGGTTAGGACGGGCCTTGAGCTTCTTCTTTATGGTCTGTGAGCAGTAAAGTCTTGATTCCCACTCTCTCTGCTGCTTCTCTGTGATACACAGCTGCAGCAGAGTGATTGCCAGAAGTTTCCTTTCTTGCTCGGTTGCTCCTCCCCTTGTCCTGTCTCCTGAGAGCGAGCTTTTTGTTTGAGCATGTTTTGAGTGTACTTGTTGGCTTTACAACCTTGCTGGTTCTTCCAGCACTCAGTCTGAGTGTGGAGTCTGAAGGAAAACCAAAGGCTCATCATCAGTTGAGCTGTGCTTGGGGTGTTGCAGTGCCTGGCCCAGCCTTCTTTCCTAACCCTTGCAGGGTCTTTTGTTTCCCATACAAGTTCCAGGAGTTTAAGTCTTATTCCAAAGAGATGCCTCTGCTTCGCCTCCCATCTTCACTAATCTTTGCTTTTTAAGAAATGAAGAATTTTCTTTAAAAACAAAACTGAAGGCACAAACTGCACAGAAGAAGATGAAGGAAAGAAAGAAAGAAAGAAAGAAAAAAGAAGAAGAAACAGAAGCAAACATAGATGTAAACACAGGTGCTAATGAAGTCCTTTATGAAAATGTTCCCTTCATTTGAACTTTAAGCTCCACTAAACAGAAAGGCTGTTTCTTTGAGTGCAGACAACTGTGTTCTTTAAGCATTTCTCATCTTCATTTTAATGGATCCTTCTAGAAGGCCTGTGATGGAGGAAGGGCACATGCAGTGCTAATTTTACAGGAAAGGGAACGGTTCTGTGAAAAATGGGACAAAAACATAGGTTCTATCAAATATTTACCTTTAAAAACTGGAATGCTTGGTTTCTTCCTGTGAAACGAGCAGTTCTCTTTTATAGAAAAACATAAAACCTAATGTGACCAGAACTTTCTTCTCTGTCATCTAAAACCAGACTGTTTTACCTGCTGTATGCTTCCAGGTTGCAACCATGAGAACACTTGTTTGGATGAGAGATGATCAGGATTTACTGTTTTTCTGCCCCTTTCAAACACACTGCTCCATAACTCCTCCAGCTCATGAATCACGCTTTGAAAGTCTTGAGTTATATTTTGAAGCCTCATCTGGACCCAAGCTGGAGAAATGGCCTCTCTTTTTAGTTTTGGATTCTTTCCTTGCAACTGAGGCCGAGGCCCACCTGCCCGTGAGCGTGTGGCGCACAAGGACTTGGGAGCCATTCTGAGGAGTATGTTATGATGCAAAGAGATGGCAAGATTCTGACTCTGAATTAAAGACAGGAGTGCGTTGTAGTAGAGTCTTTCTTGGGTACAAAATGATCTCACAGAATGAGAAAATTCCTGGGATCCGAGTCTCTCTCTCATTTGTTTACATCATCCACAAAAGACATTCAGAGAACTAGGATGGAAATTCTCTTGAAGACACAGAATGGAGAGTCCCTGTTTGGTTAGTTGCTGAGTGCAAATTTAATAGATGCAAATGTAGAAACTAGTAAAGAGCATGTTTTAAACAAAATAATACATTATGTTTAAATATGAGACATTTGGTACATGCCTATAATTTTAGTTACTCAAGAGGCTGAGGCTAGGAGATGGCAACTCAAGGCCAGCCTGGACTGTGGAGTGAGCTTGAGGCTAGGCTGACCAATTTAGGGAGACAACGTCTTCAACTGAAGTAAGAAAAAGGCTGTGGTTTACTCAGTGGCAGAATATGCTAGCCTAGCATGTGCGTGGCCCAGGGTTCCTCCCTCAAAAACACACAACAACAACAACAAACAAAAGCCCTGCCAGCGAAGGATGTATTTGAGAGTAAGGAATTAAAGGCCAGCAGAGTGCAACACTGAGTTAACTGAGGGACTCAGTAGTGGCTCTCTAGGGATCCAGGAATGTTCTAGAAAACCTGTTTCCCTAACTAAGCAAACTCAGATTCTCAGTTTATTCTTCCGATGCTCAATGGCTTTGTCGAAGGCCACTTCTTAGGGGAAAGGACACCCATCTTCACCCTCAAAGAACTTCTGATCCAGCTGAGGGTCCCATACCCAGGATTGAGAAGAGTGGAACCACCAAGCGGGCTGCACACACTAGCCGATGCTTCTGTGAATTTGGGCCTAGGCTGGCCCTGAGACTCTGAAGGGGAAAGAGGTTCCTGCCAGAAAACAAGGAGCATAGGCACAAGGGTGGTCTCCACCTCATGTTGACAGACAAAGCATAAAGGTGACCAGTGCCAAAGAGAGGTTTCTAGAATGTGGGGAAGGAAGCCAAGGAGGAAGGGTATGTGAGACTAAGACCACTTGGCTTGCAGTGGTCAGTGGGGAAAGGAGTGATGCGAGGGAGGCTTCTGGAACACGACCCAGCACCGGAGCATAAGATGGATTGCAAAGAAGAGACCTGCTTCGAGTGGTGACAGGTCGTTTATTTTGAAAGAAATGTGCCCTTCGTGTTTCAACAGCACGCCTCCAAGGGGGAATAATTAGTTTGAATCCTCTTGAGCTGTTTACAATTAATATGGATAAATAAATGTCCAACATCCAAATTTAGCCAAGTCCAAAGTCTGTCAACCCTTGGGATTTCCCTAATGTAATCCCAAAGTCATTAGTCAACATCCTGCAAGCATCTTCCAAGCCCTCCACCGGATTACACTCAAATGTGGCCCAAACCATGTGCAGACCTGCAACTCTTCTCAGAAAAGAAAAAATAGTTCACAATGTTGAAATGCTATTTTTGCTCAAACATTGTTCAATTTTTGCATCGTGTTTTTGTAAACATAGAAACTGTTGTCTTAGCTGCTAACCCTCCACAGAGAGGCAACTGAGAAGTTTAAATAATGTTAGAAAGTGCTTGGCTGGGATTTGCAGCATTCACAACTATAGGTGCCTTGAAGACTGCATCTTACCATACAGGGCAGGCTGCAGAAGACAAAGGGTCTCAGGGCTTGCTGGTTTTGTGGTCAGACAGGATTTTGTGTGGTACACCCCACTATCCGGCTTTCCAATGACCCTTCTAGAGGTGTGTGTCTGTGTTACTCCCTGCTTGGCCCCTTCTGTTCAGTGATGCGTTTGCATCAGCTCCTCGGTTTAGTTGGTGGCAGTCCCCTAAGGTCCCTCCAGGGCACAGCTCTTTGATGAGTCTATTACCAACACCCATCCCAAGTCTGCTCAAGTTTTCCTGCCCACACCTGTTTCTTCTAAGTGTGGATTGAGATCTTCTCTACCAATTCTACAGTCTGGAGCATGGACACGGAATTCTCTCTGCGGGGAAAGCCATGCTAAGTGCTGAAGCGGTAAGAGAAAAACCCACTTCACAGGAAATGCCCATGATCCCAAAGGAGAAGAAGACAAAGCCGGTTATTAATAACATGCCAGGCAAGGGTCCAGC
This sequence comes from Acomys russatus, assembly GCF_903995435.1. Taxonomy (NCBI): domain Eukaryota; kingdom Metazoa; phylum Chordata; class Mammalia; order Rodentia; family Muridae; genus Acomys; species Acomys russatus. The sequence goes on along the minus strand of NC_067141.1, from coordinate 78,896,083 downwards.
ACTAACAGCTGAGCCAGGCTGAAGCACATAGGAACGCTACATAAAGCTGCTCTGAGGAAGGCGGCTTACAGAGGGATGAGCCTGGGACAGCGACCTGCTGTGATGGCAACTTTTGGGTTGTAGCTATTTGAAACTGCTGTTTGTCTTGGAAATACATGTAATACCTCCCTTCCTCAGCAATCACACTGGCTTCCTTAGTAACAACTTCTCTCTGTTCTAAAGAATAAAGGTGATTATCAATCTACCCACTGGTCACATCTACTTCAGGCAGCCCATCGTCCTGTTTGGCCTTTCTGCACTGAGTGGAAAACCTCTATGGCCAATTTCTTTGGATGCTTTCATAGATTTTGACCTATTGCAACTGTTATTTCATTTATTTGGCAAAAGTGAAGGCAAGGATGAAGACACCTCACAATGATCCGGTGAAATAAAGTAAAAAGTGAGCGTATTAACTTCCTAGGTCTCCCTCAGCAGCATGCCGGAAACTAGTGGTGTGTAAGACAAGGAGATTCTTTCTGGTGTTTTCCTCAGATGCCTCTTTGCTTGTCTCTTCCTATTTTATCAAACTTCTGGCAGGTTGTGTGCCTTGGCAAGTTAATGCACACTTTGATATCAGCCTCAATTATGGTATGGTCCTCTCCCTGAGCCTCTCTGCCTCATTCCTCCTCTCTGCCTCCTCCGTGTGTGTGTGTGTGTGTGTGTGTGTGTGTGTGTGTGTGTGTGTGTGTGTGTCCTGGTTAGTTTTGTTGTCAACTTTGCACACTTTGGAAGAGGAAATCTGAAGTGAAGAATTTCCTGGCTATGATTGACATGTGGCTATGTCTATGAGGCATCTTCTTGATTATCAATTGATGGAGGAGGGGCCAACACTGTGGGGGGGGTGCCATTTCTGGGCAGGTGGGCCTGGGCTCTGAAGGAAAGCTACCTGAGCATGAGCCTGTGAGGGAGCTAGATGGCAAGCCAGCAGTGTTCATCTGGGTTTTTTTCCAAGCTCCTGCCTTAAGTCCCTGACTTGTACTTCTTTGATGATGGGACTATTTCCTGTACAGCCTATACAGGATATACTATGTAGCATATAGACTATAGTATATACTGTAACCAAATAAACCCTCCCTTTCCCAACTTGGTGTTGGCCAATGTTCTATTACAAACAACAAAGTAACTCTGGAGCAGCATGTACAGGAATGGGTGCGTGTGATGGGCAACCACTCTCCAACTTATGTTTTGAACCAGAGTCTCTCATGGAACCAGGAGTTTGCTGGTTGAGCTCGATGGACGGCCAGTGAGCCCAGGCATCCTCTTGTCTCTGCCTGCCCAATGCTGGGGTTACAGACTTGCCCTAAGCCCTAACCTTTCCACATGAATGCTGGGGACCAAACTCAGGGCCTCATGTCTGAATGGCAATGCTTGATCAACTGAGCCATCTCCTCAGCCCTTTCTTCTTTTCTTCTGTGGACAAAATAGTTGGACTTAGGGTATAGCCTAACCTCGTGTGACCTTTTCATTATATTTGCAGTGACAGGGACTTCTGAACCCCAAGAACAAGTGTTCTACCATTAATCAGCATCCCAGCCAAAGACCCGTTTTCTAAGTAAGGTGACAACCTGAGGCTCTGAGCACACAAGGGCTTTAGAAGAACACCATCCATCTTATTACCATGAGAAAATGAGGAATGAGGTCGAGGAAGGGCCTGGCTAGAGGAGCTGATCATCAGGGTGGTGGTCTCAGGTATCACAGCTGGTCGGTGACGGTGTCCTGAGGCTTCTGGCTCTGTGATGAGGGTTTAGAATTAGTGCCTTATGGCTCCTGGCTTTTACCAGATATGGAGGAGCCTTGTACTTTGATTTCAGGCTTTCCACCTACAGCCACAAAACCCCTGTGGTTTGTGAACAAGAGGGTCCACCTGCAATTCCCCTCTTTACCTAGGAACCCCGAGATCCACCATCCTTAATGGGGCCAGTGTGGGCAGTGAGTGAATGTGGCTTCATTTTTCCCCTCTGTAAGATGTAATGGCAGCTTGCTCAGGGCATGGAACGAAAATGTTTGAGAACACTTGGTTCAAGGCGTGTTCTTAGTGAGATCTAGCAGTGCATTGGGGGCTGGGTGAGGTCAAGGACACAGATGGTCAAGGTTGCTACGGAGTTGTGTGAGGAACTTCCAAAGGCATGGGAGGGTCTGGTTAGAGTGTGGGGAAAGCTTCAGGGACCATTGGGACAATTATTAACACATACAGTTTATCCAGCAGGTCTGGCGTTGAGCAAACAGTATCAGTAGAATTTATATGAAGCTAGAAAACAAGAGGGTGTGTGTGTGTGTGTGTGTGTGTGTGTGTGTGTGTGTGTGTGTGTGTGTTATAATTGAAAGATAGTTGGGGCAAGCCGTGGACATTGGGGTGAAGAGTGGTCACTTTGGACCAAAGTTCCTGCTCATGTGTGGGCCCTAAGAGCTCAGGTACTGCGAGGGGGAGGCATTCCTTGGTCTCTATAAAAGCCGACCTGGGCATCGCTCTGTGCTTGCCTCTCCTCCTGCCTGTTGGTTTCCAGCCCCCATTGTAAATTCTGGTTTGCTTTGATGTGTCTCAGCCACTTCCTCATTCCATTTGGTGGAAGCAGAGCTGCCCACTGCCAGGTTATACACTTACCTCAGATGTTTCATGCCAAATGCTGAGTTTTACAACCTTGTATCATACATGTCTCTGCCCCCGCACTTCTTTATCTGTAAGCAGGGTTATGTATTTGACTCTGTGTCTGGTATACTCTGACCTCTGGATTATTTCCAGCCTGTGTCTGGGGTCCACAGGCATTCTAAATCTTGTGCAGTCCTAATTTGTGTCTTCCTTCTCGGCAGGGCATCCTGATGGGCTCTGGCACTGCTGTGTATCAAGGATGTAGCAGGCTGCTTGCCCTCCTCAGCTACAAACCATAAAATTAAGAACGGCAAGGCTCTTTTGATTAATTTCATTCGAATGACTTTAAATCCATTGACTAAAATGCCTGTTTAAATCATTCATTTTTGCAAATGTATTTGTAAATAATACTTAAAAAACGCTTCATCTAATTATTTTTACCACAGCTGAATGTTAACAGATTGAAGATGAGATTTATGTTTAGACAGCATTAAGGTACTAATTTTTTCCTCAACAATAGGCACTGCAATTGACAAAATTAAAACAGAAAATGTAGACCAACAAAAAAATTAATTTGCACCAGGATTAATAGTTTCTCTAAGTAAATCCAGCCACTCCTTGGCTGTCTCAGAAAAGCCATAAAATTTTCTGAGAACAATCTGGCGCTGAGGGTTCCACACTAATTATGCGTACTCCCCCTTTACCTCGCCCCCTTCCCTTTCTCCAGGAACATGCAGTTTCCATATCCGAGATGCTCTGGGCTCTGCTGGGGTGAGGAAGTCAGGGGAGGCAGGGGCAGAGAGGGAACCACATAAATAAATGGGAATTTCCGTGTAGACATGAGACTTTTCTTCGTTTTTCTTTTTTTCTTTAAAAATGAGAATAAGGCACGAGTATAAATTCCAAAAGAGCAATTTGTTTAAGTCTATCATTTTTGGCAACACAATAGAACGCACGTCGGGTGAGCAGTCACAAATCACTTCCCTTCCCACTGTCTGTGGCCTCCACCATATGTTGGGGTGTGTGTGTGTGTGGGGGGGTACAATTCACATGCTAAGCTTTGCCTTCCTCCCGTGTGAGAGAGCGTATTGAGATTTCAGCGGCTCGCCAGCACAGCCAATGTTTCGGGACAGCGGAGGTGTGAAGAGAGAGGAAGTGGAACCCACCCTGCAACCAGAATATTTTAAGTTATGTAGTTATTTTTATTTGCTAATGCCCGGAGCTTGTAATGTATAGGTTAGAATATCCTGCTGGTTCCTCGCTTACAAGTTCTCCATGGACTGCTGACGTCATTCAAGTTGCCTCTGGTCACCTGACCAGAAGGAATTATATAAGGTCCTCTTCCGTGGCGGGCCTGACCTCTGATTGACGCAGGAGCTCAGCATAGCTTTTCATGTCCCCATTTCTCGTCATCTCCTGGGCAGTGTGTTTACCCTCTAACCCAGAAGTCTTTGGGGAGTTAGTTTTTTTGTATAACCACCCACCAAGCTTGCCAGGGCCATGTTGGCCTTGGGTTGAGGATGGACAACGGTGGGTGGTTTCCCAGGTTGAGTAGTTGACCTGGAGCTGAGAATTAGGAACTTTGGGCACTTAGAAGAAATACTCTTAGGATCTGAAATATCATCTTCTCACAGCTATGCAAGCAGTGGTTTGGTTTGGTTTTTGTGTGCAAGCTTATAACAAGCCACCTCGGGACCCTTCTGTGATAAGTATATATCCTGTCAGTATTTCTTTGTTCAGGTTGTCACTTTTGCACACAGGTTCCCTCCCCTTCCTCATAACCAGGGAGGTGGCTACAATATTACATGTCACCTGCGTGTGGACGAATGAGGTCATCTGCGACGGGGAAGAAGTGTTGGTGGTTGGGCTGGCAAGGGAAGGATGCTTGCCATCAGATCTGACGACCTGAGTTCAGTCCTTAGAGTCCACATGACGGAAGGGGCTAGAACCAACTTCCTCGAGTCGTCTTCCTACCTCTGCACGACATGTGTGATACTCTCCACATGACACGTGTGTTACTTTCCACCCTCAAGTCGATGTTAAAATAAGAATGAGATGTTGGGATGAATAAAGGCAAACAACCCATCTCCAACCTAAATTGGTACCCAGGGTTCACCCATTAGGCCACATCCCCAGGGAGACTCGGCTTCGGTCCCTCCTCAGTGCCAGCCTGCTCATCACAAAATGACAGGTGGGCGTTCTTTGTGCTGTAGCTCCAGTAATCTGTGGGTGCAAGGACACAGAGCAGATGTGCTGAGGAGCCATTCAGAGCTGACTCAGTACGAGGTCAGACGTTTTATTAAGCCCTGCTCTTTTAGTTGCTTAAGAAGAGAAAAAGAACTTGTGTTTTCATTTATAGCATGACAGTGCTTGAAACAGTGTTTTAAACAAGTATTTTGGTCCGTTACCATCAAACCCCTGTGAAACTTAAATAAAATTAAAAAAAAAAAAAAAAAAAGAGAAAAAATATATCAATTTTGGTTCTTGGAAGTTCTAAGAACAACAAGTTAAAAAGTAAATTTTCCTTTCTAAACTGTGCATCAAACCCTTCCTCTGAATTAAAGTGAAAAGATGTGGAAAAAACCATGAACTGCGTGTCCCTGTTTGACTCTAAATGTGCTCTCAGCCTGCTTCCTACAGCCGGTTTTAGCCTAAGCTGCCTTATTGCTAAGGCTTGTAACTTGATACTAAAAGCTTGTCAAAATTAAGTGCATGCTTTATAAGTTTACATTTTTACAGTCTAACTGTTTTTCTTTGATATTTGACAGGGACACAGGTTCCCATGTCATCTGGCCTTGAGTACTTTCAGAACTTTCTCCTGGGCCCATGTGAGGGATCTCAAGGTTGCAGTGAGTTATAGAACCCTTAAGCTGCCTGTCCGGCAGCCGGCCCTTGCCCTGCACTTGAGGGCTAACACCTGTTGGCTGGACAGAGCAATTAATTTCTTAAAAAAAAAAAGCTGTGGTAAGCTGCCAGCAATCAAAGCTAAAAGGATAAAAAATATAATTTTACCTCTTTAGCTCCCAGAAGTGGCCTTTGATCTTCCCTGGTGCCCTTGGGATGGGAGGCACAGATCTTTAATATTCTTCACAGAGAAGTATCTTTGTGAGAGACGGGCAAGGAAGAGCTGGCGGTACCCACCCCCAGTGGTGTTACTTTTTTTTTGTAGCTGCTCACCCTGGGACTGAACAGAGACAGTGACTCACAGTGTAAACGTCTTGTGTACCAAATGTCATCCTTGGGCAAGCTTCAATTGGGGGCCTTAAATTACATTCCAGTCCATCCCTGGCCAGATCAAATGTTAGTTGACTTTTCTGGTTGGTGGTTGTAATGTATTTGTTGTAGGGTGTCTGAATGTGAAACAGATAACTGTGAACTTCAAAGAGCTAAAGTACCACCTGCGGGCTGGGGTTTGGCCACACATACAGCCCTCTCTCATTCTCCAGAACCTTTGGTAGTCAAGACAAGGTCACTGATCAGGGTAATTTGCAGGAAAAGTCAATTTCTCAAGTACTGAAGCTGCTGCTGTGGCACTCTATGACAATTTACTGGATCCAAATTGAGGAAGTTGAAAAAAGCAAAGGTCACAAGCCACAGGAAGAAAGGAGGAAAGAAAATCCCTCTGACTGTATTTTTAACTCCTCCACCACTAAGATGCACTTGTCAGCTGAGACGATTAACACCAAAAATAAATAAATGAGAATCACAATCTCTCACTCTCATCAGCAACTTATCTGATTTCTTTAAATAAAAGGGGGATTTTGTGTTTGCCTGAATTCACAAGGAAATAAGCTCAATTTATCAGAGTAAGAGAGCAGTTCTGCTCATTAGTGATTGAGGCAAAAATCAAACCAAGATGCTGGAACTTTACATCTTAAAAAAAATCATGCATAGGGTTGATGACTCAGTGGTGGAGGACTCAACTCGAGTGTGTGACGCATCAGACTCATCCCTAACCCTGCCTAAAGTATCAAACAGATGCTATGCGCTGCTTAACACACACAATACAGTATGCATCATGGCTTCGGATACTATGAACACACAGTATATCCTGGGTGTTTTATTGTAAACCCGTGAGTCCCTCACTTCTGTAGCCCCATGGATTTAGGACACAGTGGGTAGGAAATACTTACAGGACAAGGAAAACAAACAGAGGCATTGGAGTCAGACGGCCAATACAGCGAGGAGCACAAAGTGATGAAAAAGTTAGAAGATTTGAATTTAAATTCTAGCTAATCACTCATCTTGTAGTTAAAGCAAACTTTTAAATCATTTTAAGGCTTCCTGTTTCTCACCTGCAAAACTGGAGGTTTATTGTAAGGGATTAAATGAGCGCATAAGCACATATGTCTGTAGATATGCACCTGACACTTGTAAATACAAATTATCAGTATTAACCAAAAGATGGACTGTGCTATAGGATATTCTGTGCCCCTCTCTGTGCTTGAGGCTTTACAGGTGTTTATGGTTCCAAAAAAAAAAAAAAAAAAAAAAAAAAAGAAAAAAGAAAAAAAATGAGTTAACTTGAAGAAACGTGTTAAGTGAATCATGGTATGTATGGAAAAAAAGGTAGAGGTATCATGGAAAACCCTTCCTTAATCGCTTGGGGTAATTGCTCCATATTTAAACTCTTCTTGGGAGAAAAGGGAGAAAAAAATGGAAACACAAAATTCCACATTGGTATTTCCTATACATGAAAATATTTTTTAATGTAGAATTTACTGAATCTCTCTTCTCTCCTCCCTCCCTCTCTCTCTCTCTCTCTCACCTATGACTATCTATCTATCTATCTATCTATCTATCTATCATCTATATCTATCTATCCATCTATCTTTCTATCTAATCTATCACCTATTTATCATCAATCTATCTGTAGGTATGCATTTTGAGACAGGTCTTTGCATATCCAAGCTAGGATAGAACTTGATATGTTGTTGAGGAATACCTTGAAATTCTGGTCCTCCTGCCTCCACTTCCTAACTGCCGAGACTACAGGTGTGCGCCACCCGCTACTGTCTATGTGATGAGGTGATGAGGGTCAAACCGAGGACTTTGTGCATGCTAGACACTCCACCAACTGAGTCACGCCCCTGAGCCTTAAAACAGATATTCTATAAATCGGTGTCTGGCATAGTAAATTGTAGGTAAATGAATTGTTTTTATTTCATTAATTCCAACATTGAACCTAAAATGAAGGTACATAGAAGACTTGCTTGCATTCCATGATAAAGAAGATTTTCACTGGAGCAACACAATCTCCCAATCCAGATCTCCGAGTTCTAGCAGGAAGGACTTGGTGTGTTGAAACAAAAACAACAAAAAATGCAGCTCAATCCTTTCCAGAATGTTCCCTCTGGACCTATGTGCTCTGTAGGTGAAGGGTAATCCACCAAGGTGGTGCCTGGGTAGTGCTTTAGAGGCTCAGATTGCCCCACAGATGTTATGATGTTCCTCATCTCACATGCGAAACAGGAGCAGAGAAGGTTAGCAATTGGTGCCTGGAAACCACAGATTCAGGACACTTTTACTCCAGTGCCTAAGTTCAAGACATTTCCTGGTCCCTAACAAAAGTGTTCATGTCCACTCTGAGTCATGTGGCATTGCTTATAGTTAACCCCCTTTATTCAGGTTTTAAAATGTACTGGTGCTAGTGGGGATCTTGAATAAAACATAGCTGGTAACCACGGAAAGCATAGAGTTTTCAGGACAAGAATAAGATACAGGCTGAGTGTTCTCTGCTTTCAGCCTCCTGTTCTCACTTAATTAAGTTCTGTGATTCTCCACAGAGCTGAATTCTGAGATGACCTTGTGTGCTCATGCACTTTCCTTGGATATAATATTTACTTATGAGTGCTGCTTAGCCTTCCTCAGGGGGATAAAGTCTATATTTGTCAGAATAGTTTAATACTGTGCATTGATAACTGTAAGCCCAGCCCACAAATACATGTGTTTGTCAGGAAAACAATAACATCCATGTTGACACACACTACCTTAGAGTAGTTAACCTGAAGGCAGGCTTCTTTTTAAAATATCGGTCACCATTGTTTCAGACGGCATTTATTTCCAGTTGGCAGTCAATTATATTCCTGAGGAAGGAACTGTATTTTAAACCACAGGAATCTGAGATTACTTTAGAAACCGGGCTGCAGAAATGTAGAGAGAATCATCCTAGCCACGACCACCCTCAGAACACCTCACAGGATCTAAAGTCCATCCTAGAACATTAAAGTTCTTTTCGTTGAATTCTCATTTTTATTTTTGAGACAGGCTCTTGTGAAACCCCAGCTGTTCTTGAACTCTCTATACAGCTGAAGTTGATCTTGAAATTTTGATCCTCCTGCCTCCACCTCCAAGATGCTTGCATTGCACACCACACTTGAGTTTGAGTTACATAGGCACAGAACCCAGGCTTTCAGGCAAGCACTGTACCATCTGAACCACAGCCCTACAAAACACAAGTCTTGATTTTGTTTTTTCAGATAGATTTTCACTGTATCTCAGGCTGTCTTCCAAATTATGATACTCTTGCCCAAGTCTCCCTGAGTGCTGAGACCCAGACGTGAACCACCGCGAGACCCAGACGTGAACCACCGCGAGACCCAGACGTGAACCACCGCGAGACCCAGACGTGAACCACCGCGAGACCCAGACATGAACCACCGCGCCTGGATGAATTTTCAATCTTACAATAACTTCAGGCATTTGGAAAAGGTACATAAATGCAAAAAAGTTCATCTAGATCCCACCTAGATTGTCAGAATGTGTACATTTACCACAGTTACTTTTCAGTCTCTCTCATAGATAGATAGATCATAGATAGACGATAGATAGATGATTGATTGATAGATAAATAGGTAGATGGTAGATAGAATATAGAATATAGATAGAATATAGATAGATTGTAGATACATAGACAGAAAGACAGATAGATGATAGATATAAACAAAGACAGACAGACAGATTTTTCTTGAGCCATTTGAGAATACATTGAGGGCATAATAGATTATCCCCTTACCCTATGGAAACTTTAGTGTTGATTTCTCCCACTCCCATAGCACAGTCCTCACAATCGGGGATTGAGCATCTGTTTGTGTGATCTTCTAGTCTACAGACAGTCCACACCTTCCCCCAGTTGCCCCACGAATTTACTTTGCAGTTATCTTTGAAACCTCCTGTTAGCTTTTTGATGCCTTACCCTGCGGGTGTGTCAGCTCTTCTGTGGAGCAGAGTCTCCTCTTCCCATAGCAGTGTGTCTGTCTCACCTAACTCTGCAACGCTTTAATACAGCTCCTTACGTTGTGGTGGCCCCCAACCATGAAATTATTTCATTGCCACTTCATGACTCTAATTTTGCTACTGTCGTGAACTGTAAGGTAAGTATCCGTGTTTTCTGATGGTCTAAGGTGACCCCTGCGAAAAGTGCATTACGCCCCCGAAGGGGTTGTGACCCACAGGGTGAGAACAACCGCTATACAAAGTTAGTTTAGGTGTTTTAAATAAACTAGCTGCATCGAGCCGGGATGTGGTGGTGCACACCTTTAAGGAGGGCACATCTCTATGAGTTCGACGCCAGCCTGGTCTACAGAGTGTGTTCCAGGACAGCCAGAGCCACACAGAGAAACCCTGTCTCAAAAAAAAAAAAAAAAAAAAAGCCACAGTGAGGTACACAGAGTGACTAAGGGCTCGTCTTTGAATCACACCTGTCAGAGCGTCTTCCCTGAGAGGCCCATTTCCTGTGTCTGCCCTCAACTTGGAACTTGCCTGACTTTTTGTTCTCTAAGATTGAAGAATTAGCCGCCATACCTAAACTCCAAATGCCCAGGAGAGATCCTTCCTGCAACACACATTTAATGGCAGCCTTGGTTTCTTCTTCTGGTCACAGGAGCAAGAACTTCCATGTCCTCATTATGTGAATTCCGGAAGGCAGTACAACATTTCGGGGAGGGGGAAATCTCCTCCAGACATCATGCATTTGGAGTCAACTGCTGGGGAAGTATAAGGGTTAGATCTGGCTTCAGACCAACTTTCCTCTTTTCCTAATGCTTTTCTTCCTTCCTTCCTTCCTTTCTTTTATTTTTTAAATTTTATTTTTTTGAGACAGGGTTTCTCTGGGTAGCCTTGGCTGTCCTGGGCTCACTTTGTAGACCAGGCTGGCCTCAAACTCACAGATATCTCCTTGCCTCTGCCTCCCCAAGTACCAGGATTACAGGCATGCGCCACTGTGCCTGGCTCCCTGCTGCTTTTCTAATCAAGCTAAATATTATGTGTCCTCTAGGAATGAAAAAATAGTCACAACATTATCTTTGATTGTTTAAAATTAGGGTATATACTAAATAAGAAGATAGAATGGGGAGGAAGGTATATCCTGTTTGCATACAGCAGTAGACATTTTTTATAGTGCGATAGAACTACATCGAACCCTTTTCTACCAGCTCTTATGATATGAAAGTGTGTTGGCAAAATTAAACAACTAAGAAGTCTTCTTCCTCTTCTTTTGTTCTCTCTCAGATCCCCCTCTCAATACTCCCTCCCTTCCCCCCTCCCCCCTTCGTTCTTCCTGTCTCTCTTTTACAAGATGACATTGCTAGCTTGGGAATTCCACCCTGAGTTGATTAGCCCGGCAAATAAATAAATACAGCAGAATACAAATACAGGTGGCCACGCCTGCAAGCACATGCTTGGGTGAGAGGGACTCCATGCATGCTGGCTGGCCCTGTCCCCCAACACTGACCATCCTTCAAGTGTAGCTGACACCATTTTGCCTCAAGCAAGGTCAGAGTACCAGGAACGGGAACAGAGGGACATTGTCTCCACGTTCTCACGGAGGCACTAGCCAGCAGACTCTGATCTGCAGCTGTGACTCGGCCTCCCATGGTGGTAGCACAGGGCCTCCTCAGGCCTCCTCAGGCAGCCATCTGCCCTCACCCATTAGCAGTCTTTCTCCCATGAACCTGACTTTTATTCAGTGTCTTATTTGGGCTTTGTGAAAATCCTGAGAGTATGGGAGTGCTAAATTTCTTGTTTGTACAAATTGCCTTTAAGTGAGAAGTTACTTGGCCTGTGGTGAGAATGTTGCCTGTAACCAAAGGCTCAATGAGAGTCATGATTAATGACAGTCCAGTAAAGTCAGTGTGTGGAGCCAGGGCATCACTCCAGCACCATTCTAAGCAGAAGTGTGGACATATTTATCCAATGCAAAAAGAAAAAAAAATAGTTTCTGCAAATTAAAAGATTTTGCAGAGATGACATATTTTTAAAAGCTTCCTGTACTATTAGTGAAAAGAAATGAAAACCAAGCTTTATTATGCCTAGGTTGAGAGAAATGGATCAAATTTGAATTTTGGCTTACTTACACATTTTGCCCTGTTGGTAAATGAAGTTCTGATGGTTTAAGATTCTAAGCAGTTCTATACATGACCCATTCTTGGGAAAAATAAATATAACATTAAGTAAAAACTTATTAATTACCCAAAGATTCCATAAGGGAAAAAGTTTAGGGGGAACTTTTGGTCATTATTTGTTCATTTATTTTTCTTATTGAGTTAATTTAATTATCATTGAGACACAAACATTAGCTTCAGTGCAGGGCTTCTCACATCTGTTAGCAAAGATTTGATTAGGGCTACACAAATGTGCTAGATTAAACTATCTAGTTGGTGAAATTCAAGCCACCTGGATATTTTAGCAACATCAATAAGAATAATTCTCTTTTTCCAAATCAGTAAATCCAAGCTATATTAAAAAGAATTAATTAATGAGTGCCAGATAGGCAAAACAAACATTTGACAATGAGCTAGATTATCAAAGGTTTTGAGGGAGATCCTTCTCAGCTTATGTCTAGATGTCAAATTATATTACCAAAAACTAAACAATCTGTTAAAATGACATCTTAATGCAATAAGTCTCTCATGCTGCTTTTAAACTCCTTAAACATTCTTAGTGGGAAAAAAAAGATTGTCTCTATTTATCAATGATAATCAAATCATAAGACTTTTGCCCCCACGTTTTTACCTTTGTTATCTCCAAGAGCTGTTAATATCATTTAAATCCTATCAAGAAAGGAAAAGAAACAATCATGAAGTTTTGTCAACGTATCCTCTGCTATCTCCTGAAGTTTGCCTTGGAGAAGGAGCATGGTAAAGACAGAAGGATGGATTAACTTACACAGCAAAGGATTTTATAACCAAAGGAACCCAAGAATTGTCAAGAAATACCACCTTCCTGTTCTTATTCCGTCCATGGGCACATCGTACGCGCCTTAGACGATGCGTACTAATGATCTCTGTCACAACTACTGAATTTATGACCTGTAGCCATAGTGGATATGCCTGTGCTCTGATAAATCTTTATGTTCACAAGGTAGTGGGTTTGTCGCACTAACAGTGCCCTAATGATCCTTGGTGAAATCCACATTTCACACATTAAGGATCAGCCACGTTAGGCCTCTTTTAGGAAGACCACACACTTGCCCAAGGTTAGATAGACATCAAGTTCAAATGTAAGCAGCTGAGCTGCAGTTGAATCTGGCCCTTCCAACATCCAGGCAAACATTTATCCTGGGGTGAATTAATTATAACGATGTGTGGATGGTTGGCTCTGCCTTCCTTGTAAAGCACATCCGAAATGCTTCATGCATTTGATGTGGCTGGGACTAGGATGTGTAGCTGGTCCCTGGAATCTCCAGAGAATAAGATGCTTTTCAGGGACCTAAGCAGAATCACAAATAATAATTTTGGGGAAAGAAACACGAACAATCTGACAGCTAAGCAAGCATGAAAATGCTAGACTGCAAAGCCACACATGGCTTGCTTTATTAAAGACCATTTCAGTCCTGGAAAAGTGCGCTTCTATTGAATATTTATAACAAATATGATTGAATAAGGAGAATTTAAAGTGGGGAAAAAAACTACTGTGTGCTGTGACTCTAAATTAAATCTTATTTTCATGGTTGACAGTGCTTTGTATTCCTCAGGTTTACTTTATATAAAGAACCATCCTGGCCCATTCCGTCCTTTATATAAGGAACCACTGTTTCCCGTTCCTGCACCGAGTAACAAGACTTTCCACATTAACACTTCAGTCACCAGCATCCATTTTCTGAAGGATTTCTCCTTTCACGGAACTCCTCCGTTCATTTGAGAGTATTGAAGACGGAGTTCCTAAGAATGCTGAGAAGTAGATCTGTGTTCGGTGTGGCCTTTCTCTAAGGCTCCTCATGTGAGGGAGCTTTGTGATCACAGTTCCAAAAACTGACAGTCTAGAAAGACATGATTGATGAGAGGGAATGGGATGTTGGAGTGAAAATGCACCATCATTAACTAGCCAAACCAACGGATTGAAACGGGGTTTCCCAGGGGCAGTAGAGCACATTGTTCTTGGAAATATAGGCCTAGTGTTCAGGATGTGTCTGATGAACAGCAGTTGGGGGAGTGGAAGGAGCCATTACTTAATCGTTCCCAGCTCGCAAAGGTGAAATGACCCCACACTATGCCCCCCCCTATATATCTGTCTCTCAGTCTCTTTCTTTCTCTCTTACATGCACACACACTCATGCACACGTGCATGCAAATTCCTTACAGTCCAGATTTGATGTTCTTTTGCTTATTTCTTTCCGTACAGTTGTAGGTTATTTCATCTCATATGTCATGTATTTTCTGGTCCTGAAATTTATTAGCAAAGTTTCCTTGCTAATAAGTAAAAATAGAGTTCCACTACCATTATTGCTTTCTAAAATAGACAATTTAAGCATGTTAGAAGTGAATTCAGCAGTGTTGTTTGTGACTTTAGCTTCTGTAAACAAAAGGAAATACATCTAATGGGGTAAAAACTATGTCTTATGTGAAACCATATATAGGCCCCTTTGCAATCCCTATGAACAATGTTTTTCATATGTTATATTTGTTAGAATTTAGCCTATATGTAACATAAAGAACATGGAATATCATTTGTAAAATAAAACAGCTCAAACACTATATATTTTTGAAGCCTGACTTTCTCTCCCCCTGAAGTCCACCAGATTGCCAGAGGTCAGGGATAACAAAAGCATGAATGATTCAGACAAACACCTTTTGAACTTTCCCCGGGAAGACCTGGGCGGTGTGAGAGCTCAGGCCTTCAAGGGAATGTGTGCAGGTGGCTGTTTCTCCAGACATCTTGAAACAGTTTCCGTGCCGAGCAACTCGGAGGCTCTGGTGTCAGAGTGTGGCTTGCCTGAGAGTGAGGGGAGGCGAGCGCGCACGTGGGGCAGACATTGGTGCTGACCACCTTAAAGGTCAATGGAACAGAAACTCATCATCCTTCTCTCAGAAGCTGACTCAAAAGGTAGAAAAAGCCAAATGCATTCTTTCCTTTGTGATTCCCTCACTGGAGCAGTATCTGTCTTGGTGTCTGTACTAAACTATTAAGAAATGTAGGGCAGTATATAATATTTTATTATGCAAGAAAACAAAGACAAATGGCAAACTATCGATTGTGAGTGGATGATATGACAAATGTTACCTGTAAGTCTAACAAATACCTGTAAAGTTTTAGTAAGTGAAGATCTTGGTTGAGCTGCTTATGAAATAAATATTCTGAAGTGAGTTTGTGAGATTTTGTAGTTTGCAATTTAACATCCTTCTCATTCCTTCTTTCATGTTATATTCTTAGTCCCCGCTGCACAATTTTTGTTCTTTGAAGTATCTCAGGCACCCTTACATTCCTTTTTAGAACCAGAAAGAGTTGCACATATAGTGTGAATTTTATACAGTTATGGAAATTTGGAGATGTTATCGTTCACTGATAGGCACAAATTATAAGAAAAGCTGAAGTCATTAGCCAAATAAAGGATTAGAGTTAACAATGGAAGTGAACCCTGAGTATAATTAATGAATTCTCTAATTGCTCTTCCTGTGTTAGTTCATTAAGCCTGACTCTCGGCTGGATATGTGGGCATCTGTCTCCAGCATCTGTCATCTCACCAATTCTGCAGGTTGACGCTATCGCAGGCCGGGAAGAAGGCTCGGTTTGCCTCCCTTCCCTCTGCCTTTCACTGGGCAATCTGAACATGCTGTCAAAACAAAACCCTCTGTTTCATACGTTAATACAATGGGCAGAGCCACCTTGAGGGAGGTTTAACCAACTTAAGATTTACCTGGGAAGACTTGGAGCCTGGAAGCCTTGACTAACGTCAGCTCCTGGCCACGTGTCATCTTCAGAAGCACAGCCTTACTGGTAAGAAAGTGGATACGTACATATCTGCTGAGAGAGATGACCAAATACTTTAAGGTCAGCATGCAGTCTGCACCACTTGACCCTTCCCCAATAAGGAAGATCTAATTGTGCTCAGAGAGTAGCAGCAAGGGGAAGACGTTAGTTTGTCTTCCTTTTTGCGGACATTAGTTTATCTTTCCTTTTTTGTGGTAGTCTTCGGTGGACTAGCATTCTGGATAACACACAGATAACTAACTAACTGGAGGAGCAGGGAGAGCCAGACAAGTGAAGTCACAGAAGAATCAGGAGGATGACTTCTCACGTAGTCACTGTGCCAAGCACTCTACATCTAACATAGAACAGTTGCTCAGGATTTTATTAAGAAACAACAATAACAACATTATGGCTAGCGGAAACCACCCCAGGATGAGTGAGTTCAACACTGGAAGCTGTGTTGGTGGGGCACCATACTGGGATAACTTGTTGTTTTTTTTTTTTTTTTTTTTTCCACATGTTGCTGACAATTTGGATACTCAGTTGAAATTAATCCAGAGAATCAAATTTCAGAGTCACAGAAGCCATGCGACACACTATGTTTTGAAGGAGAGATAAACATGCTTTTTGTTTAGATCATAAGTGGGGGAATGAGAAAAAGACTTGTGAGAGAGCAGGTGATGTTTATCCCCTTAGAAGTTGAACCACCATGTGGGGGAGATTGGTTATTAAGCAGCTGAAAAACATCCTTGAACAAATGCTGAGAGGAGGTATAAATGTGAGCCAAAAACAAGAGTTGGGGCCTTTGGAGACTTGGGATAGTTCTGGCTGTTCATCGCTCCACGTTGAGACACTCCTAGAGAGAACCGCTTGAGGGAAGGCTTCAGGGCCGGGCTCCTGCTGAGGTTCCGGGTTCTGGTTACTCCAGGTTCCAGCAGAAGAAATCCTGCTGATTATGCCAGGAGAATCGTTCCTTGGAACTGATGTCCTTACGGTTTCATTATTGTGTTCTTTAATCTCCTTTTCCTATTGTTTAGGTTAGTCGGGTTATAAGTGAGGTACTCTTGGTTAATTAGTTTGTAATAAAATATATTTGTTAAGAAAATTGAGCCTACAGTGGTGTTTTTTTTTTTTTTTGAGTATGACAGTTCTTTTTTTTTAATTAATTTATTCAGATTACATCTCAATTGTTATTCCATCACTTGTATCCTCCTGTTCCTTCCTCCCTTCTGCTTTCACCCTGTTCCCCTCCCCTAGGTCTGTGACCGAGGGGGGCCTCCTCCCCCATTATGTGGTCATAGGCTATCAAGTCTCATCTTGGAAGCCTGTTTATTCTTTCTTTGAGTGCCACCAGGCCTCCCCACCAAGGGGAAGTGGTCAAATATGGGGCACCAGAGTTCATGTCAGAGTCAGTCTCCACTCTCCACATACCTGTGGAGAATGTCCTGTCCATTGGGTAGATCAGAGTAGGGGTTCGATGTTTACTACTTTTATTGTCCTTGGTTAGTGCCATAGTTTGAGCAGACCCCCCGGGCCCTGATCCACCCGTCATGATGTTCTTCTTGTAGGTTTCTAGGACCTACTCTCTGTATCCTTCTATTTCCCCATTCTCCTATATTTTTTTCTTACCTAGAGTCCCGGTAGGATGTCCCCACATCTATCCCAATCTCCTGGTAAGTGAAGACTTTCATGGGGCATGCTTTTTGGGCTAGTGCCCAATTATAAGTGAGTATATACTATGTGTGGAGGAATGCTGAGTGGATGTAGCAACTGTCAGTAAAGCGCTGTTTAGCCAATCAGCCGGGCAGAAGGACAGGAAGTGGAAGGCGGGACTTCCGGGGAGGGAGGAGAGAAAGGTGTGAAGTTGGTGGAAGAAAAAGGAGTGTGGAGGAGGACAAGGAGAGAAGTTGCCTAGTACCTCCATAGTGGCAAGTGCTTGGGGTATATGTATGTTAAGAGATTTTGAGTAGTTGTTTATTTTACGGGTAGATTTGTTTTAGTTAGTTTCTGCCCAGCACATAGTGCCAACTCTTTAAAAGTACTCTTCAGACCTCTTGTCATTATTTAGCCTTTTAAAATCAATTCAGAAACATTTTCTATGTAGGTTTTTTATTTCTAACCTTGTGTGTTAAAAATAGCCAATCTAAGATACAATCTTCCCTTTGCATAAGAATTCCTGTAGAAAGCTATTATGTGTATGCCTAAACAAATTAAAACTGACAATGCTTCATCTTATGTCTTTAATAAAATGAAACCATTTTTAATGTAACAACCATGTGAGTCTTTCTGCTTCTGGGTTAACTCACTCAGTATGATTATTTCTAATTCCATCCATTTGTCCACAAATTTCAGGATTTCCTTGTTTTTATAGCTGAGTAGTATTCCATAGTGTAAATGTACCACAGTTTCTTTATCCATTCATCAACTGAGGGGCATTTGGGGTGTTTCCAGGTTCTGGCTAATACACACACACACACACACACACACACACACACACACACACACACACACATACACACATACCTATACATATATTTGTATATATACATATATATAATGTATCTCTCTATAATCTGTCTATATGTATGTAATGTATATACATGTGTAGTGTGTGTTACTGATATTTTAAAAGTAGTTTGCTTTGTACCTGCCCATAGCTGTATGTAGAGACTTGATCACGGCCATCACTAGTAGTGTTTAACATACGTGGAATGTTTCTGAGTCCCTGTTGCATGAGTTTGTCGGAAAGGCTCTCACGAATGGAAACTTGCTAGTTTTCCCAGGGTACACTTCCAACTGGTTGAAGGATGAGGGCACAGCCTAGAGAGTGAGGATTTACCACCAAACTGTCAAGTGACTTAAGTAGGTCTTGTCCTTGTTCCATCTAGGTCTGTCAACAAAAGGAGTGCAATTGTTGATTTCCAAACTTTCTACCTAAGTTTGACTCATGTAGATGCTGTGTCTCTTCTTCTAGAGAAATACTCTTTTTCCATAGAGGTGTTAGACTCAAGGAATTTCTCTCTGTGGGTAAACTGCCCTCTTTTCTATGATCTGGGAGTCACAAGATTTTCTTACTTCACATTGCTAAAGAATATAAAAAATTTGAGAACATCTGAGTGACTGGTCAACCAGAAGACCTCATTTCATCCTCTGTGAGCAAACTACACTCACAGCTTCATTCACTCACACAACACATATTTAAACGCTCTCTGTGGGCTTGTCAGTATAAAGAAGCTACAGTAGTGGGCAGGAGAGAGCAGCCCCTGGAACTGGTGAAGAGTAAGATGAGTCTCACAGTAGCCCCAGCTGAAAGGACAGCATCGCCTCTGTCCTGGTGGAGGGGGGATGTGGATATCATCTACTAGGCTGTAGACTGTCAGGACAGAACTGAGATCTCGGGAGAGTGAGGACTCGAGGTTAGGGTTAGGTGTCTTCAGGGACTCGAGGTTAGGGTTAGGTGTCTTCAGGGACTCGAGGTTAGGGTTAGGTGTCTTCAGGGACTCAGGGTTAGGGTTAGGTGTCTTCAGGGACTCGAGGTTAGGGTTAGGTGTCTTCAGGGACTCAGGGTTAGGGTTAGGTGTCTTCAGGGACTCGAGGTTAGGGTTAGGTGTCTTCAGAGACTCAGGGTTAGGGTTAGGTGTCTTCAGGGACTCGAGGTTAGGGTTAGGTGTCTTCAGGGACTCAGGGTTAGGGTTAGGTGTCTTCAGGGACTCAGCCCTAGGCTGGCCATACACCATGTTCATATAGCGGCGCCGCAGACAGGAAGCACGAGTTTGTCATGAAGTCTAGGATGGACTGAAACTCACTATCCTGCCACACCATCCCCAGACCTAGAATTGCAGGTAT
Organism: Acomys russatus; assembly: GCF_903995435.1. Lineage (NCBI taxonomy): Eukaryota > Metazoa > Chordata > Mammalia > Rodentia > Muridae > Acomys > Acomys russatus. The sequence goes on along the minus strand of NC_067141.1, from coordinate 78,876,426 downwards.
GTGATGCCACACCTAGGAAAGAAATGTGATTTTCAGTTAAAAAATCTCATTCTAGAGAAAACTCTTAAGTCTAAATGGCTTTATTGGTGAGTTATATACTAAGAAGAAAAGACCATTCCACACAGAACTTCCTCTAAAATTAAAAATGAAGGACTGCTCCTCTTGTGTCACTTTAAGAGACAAAGCAGAGTAAAGATATCAAAGAAAGGAGAACTGTAGAACAATGCCTTGTGAACCGAGAATTGCATGTTTTAAACCAAGTTCCAGCCAACGGAACCAGATGCTTCATGAGCAAACACAGTCCAGACCATTCTATGTAACAGATCTAACAGTAGAGTGACAAACACCCTTCATCCTGGGGCTTGGCAGAGATGACCACTCTGTGGTCAAGAAAACCTACAGAATGATCAAGGCCTAGGAAGGAAAACCATGTGACAACCCTGTGCCCACACACTCCTACTGAAAACTCTCAGGAATCTAGAAACACAGGAGTTTCCAGAAGTTAATAAAAACACTGGGCAAATGCTGAGAGCTTTTGAAGACAGAACATCTACTCCTCACTCCTATTCAGCTTCTACCAGGAATTCTAACAGCTGTCAGTCTAAATAAAAGTCATGCAGGGAGAATCTGGAGAAATCTACCAAAATGCTACTAGTACCAACAAACTGAACCTAGTAAGTTTTCAGATTACAAGCTCAGTAGGTGAAAATCAATATACACACAGAGTAGCCATTAAGCAGGCAGGGTGGGAACTATCAAAATGTATATAATAGCAGTATATAGCATGAACTACTTAGAGATAGATATTACTGAAAATTTATCCTGGGAGAGAACCTTGACTACATATGCATAGGAAGACACTGAAAACTACAAAAATATTGCTTACAAGTATTTAAGCAAGCTTAAGTAGACAGACATTTTGTTCATTAGTCAATCAGTTGTCAATAACTAATTATATATTACTTGTTTTGTTGGTTGGTCTGTACATTCAATGCAAATACTAATTATAAATTCAGCAGGGAAAACTCAGTCGCTCGCCGAGCGGTCAGGCGGAGACTGCTCTCGGCTTTTTTCCCCTCCTGCCTAAGGATCTCCTGCGGAGAGCTGTAACAATGCCCAAAAGAAAGGCTACAGGTGATGTGAGTCAGGAGCCAAAGAGAAGATCAGCCCGACTGTCTGCTATGCCTGTGCCCTTTACACCAGAGTTGAAACCTAAAAGAGCATCGACTTCAAGGAAAATGAAGACCACAACTGTTGTGGTGGAGGAAAACAAAGATGCAGGTGCCGTAATGATTCCCGAAACCAAGCCAGACAATGTTAAAGAAGAATGCAACATGGAAAATGCTGAAAATGGAGAAGCCAAAATTATTGAGGCACCTATTCCTAAAATGGAAGCTGAAGAAGTAAAAGAAGAGATGAATGAAGATACAGAAGAAGATGGAGGAGACAAGAAAGAAGCAGTGGCAGCAGAAGGAAAAGATGATGAGTTAGAAGAAAGCATTCAAAAATAGAGAAAGATGAAGATGGAAAAGAGGGCAAAGATGAAAGTGAGGAGGTGGAATGTGGAAAAAAGGAAGACATCCTAGAAGAGAAAACAAGTGCAGCAGAAAGCGAAGATGGAAAGGAAGACATAGATGATGAAAAGAAAGGAGACAATGAAAAAGAAGAAGATGACAAAGAAGAAGGAGATGAGAAGAAGGAAGAGGAGAAAGATGAGAATATTAAAGCTGAGGAGGAAGGAAAAGAACAGGAAGAGGAAAAAGAAGAGGAAGATGGAAAATGCAAAGAAGAAGAAAATAAGGAAGATGGAAAGGAAGGTCAGCGTGAGGAAGATGGAAAAGAGGAGGAAGAAAAAAAAAGAGGTTGCTGGTGAAGGAAATGATGCAAACAAGGAGGAGGCTGGAAATGAAGCTGGAAACGAAGATTTCAAACTAGATGGAGAGAAAGAGGAGTCTCTGAATATTGTCTAAAACTGCCCTATGTAAGATCATAATTTGGTAACGTGTACCTTCCTGTTGTAATGTTAATAGAGATAAATATTTTTATCAGATATTTTATAAACAGTGCTTTTCTTTAGCATCATTCAATCTTGGAACATCATACAAGTTATTAGTTGCAAAATACCCAACATGACACCTTTATACATTTTGTGATTATAGTAGTGCAAAATATAAAATGTATACTTGCAACTTTGTGAATTTCACCATGTGTAAGTTATGTATTAAATCTTTGAGTTTCAATTTTATTCTTATATGTGATAATTTTGCAAAGTAGGAGAATTCCAAAAGAAACAGTTTGGTACAACTTTGCTGTAGTTCCCTAGGTTGCTTTTATAAAGAAGGTCAACTATTTTCAGGTAATGTTAAGAGTTGGAATTGCCATTACCAAATATAACTGTATTAGTAGCTTGGAAAAAAATATAAAACTTTAGTTTCATTTTTCAAAATTTGAATGTTTATTTCAGGAGGGCAGTTTTGATTATATGTGTATGCACAAAGTTCTGGTGGATTTATCATAATAAAACAGTTCCACAAAGATGAAAAAAAAAAATTCAGCAGGGGTGGGGCCTTGTAAGCCTCCTCAGTCATGTGGAAGCTTGTGAAGTCCTGCTCAGGTAGCCACAGCTGCCATGGATTTATGAGTGGAACCCCCATGCCACACTCTGAAGACGGCTCTTCACAGCATCCCTCTGTATCCTCTGGCTCTTACATTCTGGCTGTCCCTTCCCTGCCTTGGTTTGGGGATTGTTATAGACATCCTATGTCGGACTGAGTACTCACTCTCCCTTATTCCCAGCACTCTGGCCTGCTATGAATTTCTGTATTAAATAGCTCCCACTGCTAGACAAAGTAGTCAGTGGAACAGCATGGAGTCCATGCATAGGCAGACAACTGATCAGCAGCTCAATGACATACAGAAAACTTCTCTTTACACAACAATTTGGATACTAATTTTCAGGCATGCATAAATAAAATCTAAAGCTGTAAGTCTTTGAGAACCCTGGTATCGTGGTACACACCTGGAATTCCAGCACTTGGGATGCTGTGGCAGGACCTTGGGCTTTGGGAAGCCTACACAGTGTCTCCTTGTCACAAACAACAGATCTTTGAGAATAAAAAAAATATATAAGAAAAAAACTTTGTAACTTTGGGTTAGGCAAACAGTACTTAAATATGGTTCGAACCCATAGTCCATAAAGGAGCCAGGAGATATACCCCATATTATCAGCATTTAAAGCTCCTGCCATTCAAGACACTCCTCCAAAAGTGAACAGACTTCCACAGCCTGAACAAAGAGTAATTTCATATTCCATATCTGGTCAAGTGCTATGGGTAACATACATGAGGAATTTTCAAATATCTATCCTAAGAAAACAAAAAATAAGCAAAGGGTTAGAAAAGATGTTGGAAAAAAGATGAAATGTTGAAAAGTACATCGGTAAATAGGCATACAATAAGAGGCTGACATCATCAGCCAGCAGGGAAGTGCACATTAACTTGGGCATGAGACACTAGTATACACCTTTGAGAGTGACTACATTAAAAGGCTGACTCTACCAAGCGTTGGTGTGGAAGTGGAGGAGCTGCTGTGAATACAAAACAGTAGAAAGACTTTGAAGTCCACCAGTTCTTGGAACTGTCATGTATCTACTTACTATATGATTTAGCCATTTCACCACTAGGTACATAAGGAAAATGAAAGGTGTACGTGGCTTATTCTGAACATATGTATTTATAAAAAGTAAAGACTTAGAAACAACTCAAACCTCCATCAACATAATTGTGGCACCTCTACGCCATGAAGTATTTACTACAAAGGGAGTGAACCACAGACACAGCTGAGGGAATGAAGAGTGTCACTAAAATTTCTTCCCTGGGGGAGATGGAGACAATGTCTAACTCCTTCCTCTTAAGGTCCCAACCAAAACGATTCCACTGAGTTCATCCTGGGGAACAAATGAGTGTATTGGGATTACTTACCAAGCGTGGCTGGGTATGGGTGCCCCTAAAGGACACACGCTGGAAAGTTTATTCCCAGCATGGATGATGGCTTCCTTATAGCTGCATAGGTGGAACCCCCCTTCCCGACTCTCCTCCAGCACGTATGCCCTTTTTCCTCCCTAAGATGATGAGGTGGAAGAGTGGCTGGAACTGCAGGTGAGGGTCCAGTGACTGCCCTGCCCTCTCCTATGAGGGAATGTCAACAGTCAATAACCGTAGTTGTGTAAATGCTTTGTAAGAACCGACCTGATAAAGATGGCAGCATCTTACAATAAAAACAATAAAGCCAAGTACTGAACTCTGTGAGTCTGCTAAAATGAACTCTCCAAAGCAGTACCCTAGACAGCCATGAATCCTTGGGCCCCTTGAGGATGAGAAGTGAACAACTCGGAGAAATACTTTGGGGGAGGTGAATTGTTTTATCAGTTTGATTGTGTTGATCCTGTAGGTCAAATGTATCTTGATTGTGGGCCTGGAATGAGTACAGTGCATTGTATGCCATGCACTAGCTGCCTTCCTATTTCTGTGATAAAAACTGCTTGGCCAAAAATCCAGAGGAAAGAGTTTATTTTGGCTTCTGGTTCCAGTGGGAAAGTCCATGATGATGGGGGAAGCATGGTAGCAGATGGTTGGGACAGAAGCCGAGAGAATACATCTCAACCACACACAGGAAGGAGAGAGCAAAGTGGAAATGGGGCAAGGCTGTGAACCCTGAAAGTCCACCTTCCGTGATGCACTTCCTCCATCAAATGCCTCCATTAAAGTGCCATGACCTTCTCTGAAAGTGCCACCAGCTGGAAACCTATTGCGCCTGTTCAGGCAATGTTTCACTCAAACCACCACAGCCAGGGCAGGATTTTCTGAAAGAAATGAAGCAACATCTGGGGGAATATATTTGGGATAAATACAGTAATATGATCTATAATGTTGTGTATTACAACTATATGGTAATCACACAACATTCATTTAAATAGATATAAAAACATTAAAAGTTTAATAGATTAATCACTGCAGACACACACAAAGAAAAATTTACAATAGAGACGACAGTGCTTTAAATGAGAAAGCGGGCAGATCCGGGAGGAGTTGGAGGAAAAGGTGAATGGGATCAAAATGCATTGCACGACATTCTCAAAGTGCTGATTATTTTTTAAAAACAGAAAAAATGTCACATTTCACTAAAAATTAAGAAATGAAAATGAAAATAAAGTTATTGTTTTTTGTGACATGTGCCTGGGTCCCACTCTGTTGCCAGGGCTGCCCAGACTGATGTTGAACCCTGGCACAGATGATCTTGTCATTGTCTTTTGAGGAGCTGGTACCCCCTCATTGATCCAGGGGCATCAAGTTTTCTTTTACAATTTAGGAAGTGTTTTTAAAGGACAAAAACCCAAAACTCAAAAAACAAACCCCATAATGCTTATCAAGGTATATGACGACGATATGTGATAAGGTAATGGCTCTTGGATACTTTGCTTACAATTCCTTGTAAATTTATATCATTCTTTGGATGACATTAGACTCTATGGATTGTAGATATACAACCTAGGCCAGGAAAATTAGCTGAGAACTGCTTTATGTTCTGGTCATCTTTTGCTTCATTTCTTGCTCTGGGAATGGAACTCAGGCCTTGCATGTGCTAGGCACATGCTCTGTCACTGAGCTCCATCCCTCGTCTCTTGATCCTGCAAAAATCTGCTACACGCTGAGGACCAACGTTCTAGGAATGTGAGCCTCCACTTCACACACAGATAGCGCTATGATAACATTTATAATATGAACTCACAAGGAACAATCTAAAACGGAATCGGTAGGAATTCTATTATTATATTAATTTCTAGAAAATTACATATGGTCATATAAATTCAATTTTCACAGCTTGTATAAGATAATGTAACATTAAAATAAAAACAGAGTGCCCTGCTTGTTCAGCATGCACCAGGCCCTGGGATGTATCCCTAAGGACCTTCAATAATAAGAATGTCCCAGGGTCTCACCCATTTCCAATCCAAGGGACAAATAAACTTAGAGGAAATATTATAACTCAGATAAAAATAAAGTCTAGCATTTCTTAGAGCCCCAGTGATATGCCTGGTTCTCCAGACACAGGGATGGTACACGGGCCCAGGTTAGGGTGAAGACCCCAAGAGGGTGGGCATGGCTGGTGGGAAGGTGCAAGGCTCCTCTGGAGGTATCCGGAGATTACATGGTGCATAACCTGGTTTTCGGCTCTGAAGGCTGCAGAGTTTCTAGATGCTTGGGAAGACAGGCCCAGATAGGTCCACAAATCTGCTCTCCTGGGGTGTGTGTGGTGCTAATGCTAGGTACACTGTGCCCTCAGGACACAAATGTCTGATGTCTGCACTTTCTGGCATCTCCATCCTGCCCTTTTAATATCGCTGTCTCTAGGGGAAGTGGACCGCCCCAGATTCTCACGGGAAAAGTGTCTTAGGTGCTTTTAGCTTTGAGCCAACACTTTGCATTTCGTGGAGGCCTGGAAAGGAACATCTATTTGGAGGCACTCAGTTAAAACGCGATCATGTGCCGATGGCTCTTTGTACAATATAAAAGAAAATTATCGAGCACATGTAGGCAAGTACCAACTTGTGACGACAGTTTCCATAGAGATGTGTGATGTCTCAGCAGCATATTCCTGGGAATTATGTGTTTGTTTCCATGATCGCATATCTACGAGGTCTGATGGAGGTGATCATGTGGACATGTGTGATTCCTCTGAAGGGGTAATGCCAACTCATTCACATTTTCGTCTCCAGAAATGTGTAGCAAATGGTGTCTGTGGATGTGCAAGTGAGTTCTGCCACGGAGTGTCATGGTTGGCAGTACTTACTGAGTGTGCATCTGAAGGAGAGGCTGTTTGTGGCTATCCTGGCTGCTGCTGCGACAAGGGCTTTGATGGGCAGTTTCAAGAGGGACTTGCTCCAGTTGGAAGGTCCCCCCACCCCACCCCCGGTTCTGGGGAAGTGGTTAATAAGATGCCACACTTGAGCTTGTCACCTCTTCAGGAAAACTGGCCTATTCTCCGAGTCCAAGAGATGCAGGGTTACGGTGGAAGTACAGTGGAATGCTTTTGGCTCTATTGTTTTGCTCTGAAGCTGTTGGAGGGGTTTCTACATTGTATAAACAAATAACACTATAGAGCTCTGCCCCAGGCTAAGGGCCTACGCGTCACTGGCTTGGGTTCTGGGGACTTTAGCACTAACTGGCACTGCCCTGAGGGCTCTGAAAATGGGACTAGGCACATTAGAGGAGGATGAAACAGCTGAGGGTCACAAAGGGCATCCGGGCTCATCTCTGCCCAGGATGGAGCCATCACACAGGACATTTTCCACGTTAACCAAGAGTGGCATTTCCATTCAGAGGGCAGAGCTGGTCACGGTGGCACCCAGTGCTGTAGAATATGAGAGTAAAAACACCATGTCCCTGTATTGTCCCCTGTCAAGAGGCCTGATGTTGGAGCTGTCATGAGAGTCCTGCTCTCCCTGGACCACAGACCACTAGCTGCTTCCAGTATTCCACCCCTCCCCCAGGAATTTGAACTTTGAGGAGACAAACAGCTGCAGCTGGCTGTAATCCCGCCCTCACAAAAACTGCTTAAATCTGACCACAGGACCAGGAGAGGACCTGACATCCAGACTCCAAGTCACAGGCTCCTTTCCAATAGCCTCCCAGTACGTTCCCTTTATTAGTGGCGGTTTCACAGCACACGCACAACCCTGGTTAACTGCCAAAGCATGTTCACTGACATGCTCGTTCTGCTTGTGTGTGTGTGTTTGCATATATGCTAGTTTCATGTGTGTGTGTGTGTATGCGCATGTTTGTGGAGGCCAGGGGTCATTCTCAAACATAACTCCTCAGGAGCCATGCACCTTGTTTCTGAGACAGCATCTCTTAGTGGCACTGATTAGGGCTAGCTGCTCGGCCAGTGAGCCCAAGGGATCCACCTCTCTCTGCTGGGATTATGAATCTGTGTTACCACTCCGGGCTTTTTATTTATTTATTTATTTATTTTTTTTTATGTAGGTTCTGGGACCAAATTCAAGTTCTCGTGTTTACATTGTAAGCAATTTACAGACTGGGCATCTCCCAGCCACGCCTCCCCGCTTCTCATATTGCCCAGTCCCTGAACTAACCCTCTTTCCTCCACAAGATTTCCAGAATTCGCTGTTACAGTAAAATGTATCGGTTCAGCCTAAGATGGCTAATAACTGAGAGTCTGAAACATACTTTAATGCTGCTAGCACTACGCTGGGCAGAATCTAATCTGATACAAATCTACTCCTAAACTAACATAAACAAACTACTCTAAACCTCATAACATACATAGACTCCAAGCACTTGCCGCTATGGTGATCCTCAGGGCATTTCTCTCCCTATCCTCCTCCCCTCTCAACTCCCAATTTTGGCTCCACCCCCTCTCCAGGAAGTCCCGCCTTCTACTTCCTGTTCTTCTGCCCAGCTTATTGGCATAACAGCGCTTTATTGACAGTTGCTACCTCCACTCAAGACATTCCTCCACAATTTGCATGCTCCCATTCGGATCCAAAAGTTCTGCCTCTTCATTCCCATGGCCTGTGATCAACCAGCTTTCCTTTACATTGTGTCTGGCCAGTGTTTGGGGTGTTGACTCTGAGTCCTTGAGAGTAGCAACAAGCTCTTTGGAAATCTCGGGGCCTCCATAAACTCTGTACGTTGTCTTCCCCATGACAGGTTTTCCAGGAGGCCCACCAGGGAGGAACTGATGAGTGAGCTGAGCACGTAAGCCAGCATTTCATGCCCTTGGCCTCTTTGCTAACCGCATCTGTGTGATGGTTCTGTCACGTCTTCTCTACTGTGAGGACGACGGAGCGTTTCCTGGAGGCTGGATGCGTCAGAGAGCTCACCCTAGCAGCAGTACTCTGACCTGCTTGGACCTCTGACCTTCCTTGAGGTAGGATTTCATTCTACAGACAAGGCTGACTTTGAACTCACTCTACAAGGCCAGGATGTCTCAAACTCGTTATCCTTCTGCCTCGGACTCCTAAGTGCTTAAGTTATGGGTGTGTGACACTTTACTGCCTATGATTTGTGCATGTGTGTATGCATGCATATACACATATGTTGCGGCCAGAGGCCAACATCAGGTGTTTTCTTCTATAGCTTTCCACTTTTTATTATTTGTTTATTTATTATTTATTTACTGCATCTCGGTGAACTCAGAATCCGACAATTCAGCATGACTGGTTGAAAAGCAAGCCCAAGGGATATGCCTGTCTGTCTCCCTGTGCTGGGATCCTAGGGGTGTGACACTGTCCTCAGCTTTTTATGTAGACGGACACTGGGGATCTGCACTTCAGTTCTTATGATTGTGTGGTCAGCACCTGAGTTTATCAGTTTATCAACTGAACCATCTTCTTGTCCTCTGCTTTGATTTTTTTTTTTTAAAGTAGGTTAAATCATTATGGCATTAGGTGTGTGCCTTGCCTGTGGCTCTGGTGTGAAGCTTCTTGAGTAAAATGTAATTCCTCAGTGGTGGCCAAACCCAGGCGATCTCCTAATGCACCCACCGCACACTCAGAGGAACAGGAGAAGGCCCAGACACCCCAGATACTACCACCTCATCTGCATCCTGAGCAGGGTGAGTCAGTGTGAACACAGGGATGCTTCGGGTAGTAGTGCTATGGGGCTGGTGACCAATAGAGAGCCTTCCCCGCTTGCCATGTAAATATAGATGTGGCAGGCTGATGAGTCAAACTGGGCATCACCTCCTGGACTCACCATTCTTATAGGATGTCCTAGCGTCTATGGCATCTTCAAAGTGTCCCATGTCCCAAGGAAGAGACTCATAGCATCTAATTAAGGGTCTTCCGGGCTGTTGAAACTCTTTCTAATTATACCAATTGCGGAAATGCGTTGTCTACCTCATTGACATGACTGCTAACAGCGAGTAGAGTGCTTGGCATCTTTAGGGACAGGTTAGGAGTCTCGAACACTCTCATTCCGCACTGTGCCCTGTCTGTCACAGAACACCGTATTTGGAAAGAAACCTTAAAAAAATTCTTACAAGTGTCAGAAACTATTTTCATGGGCAGATAGATGCCTTTATGAAAAATTGCAAACGTCATTTCCTTTCATGGGCACCTCAGTGTGGGGCTAGCTCTGCTTGTCTGTGTGTGGTAAAGAGCAGCCTAGCCGTCTTTCTATCACTTATGGAAGAATGTGATGTGACACAGAGATGCTCAGACACTCGACTGATACAAAGATACTTGACCTTAAGGCTACAGGTTCAACTCCCCACAAAAACTCAGGTTTAAGATGGCATTGAGACCCTTCTCCTTACACCGTCTACCACTAACACAGTCTTAAATGAGCACTCACCTTACTTACTGGGCCAATTATAAACTCGGGGTGAGCTGATGGAACTTTGGGTCAAGGAGGGACAACCATAGCCTCCAATCTGTACTCACATCTCTGCCTCTCTTTTGTTTCATGTCATTATATTTTTTGAAATATTGTTTCATTATCCCAGGCTAGCCCCAAACTCATGACAATCCTCCTTCTGAGTCGTAGGACTATAGGCGATATCCCTCATGCCTAGATGTCAGTCATTCTAGAATCTGTTCATCTTCTAGTGTCCCCAGATCAGCGAATGCCTTGCCTGCACCCCACCATACCCACCTCTCACTCAGCTTTCACCTGGTCAACCCCAAGACTTCACTTAATTTCCTCTAATTTTTTTTTCTTCAGCCTTTAGTCTGGGGCCAAAGATTCCTATTGCCCTCCTTATTTCCTCTTGCCTCCCAAATGTGTTGAGACCCTAGTAAGGCAAAACACACATTCCATTCTGGGACCACAGAGACCTTCTGCTTTGCCTCGGCCTTGCACAGAGTCACCTGGCTTCCCCATTCTTAATCTTCTGTCTCGCCCTAAATACTTGAGATTACTTTCTCAACATTTGAATAGTAACATTTTTTTCTACAGAGGATCAGAAAGAATACTGTTGACTTTTCATGGCTGCACAGCTGCAGCAGAAGGCAACCATATATAACATGCATACAAAGAACACGGAATGTGTGTTTCTTTAGTAGAAGAGATAGTGGGCCATACTGAGTCCATGAGCTGTGTTTTAGCCAGCGTTAAGCCTTAGAGCATCCTGTCTTTTTGTGTTTTAATTTTGGTAATCTTGAGCTACTAATCAGTCCATCTGCATGGTTCTTCGCACCTGAGACTTATTGTCCATGGTGGTAGGAAACAAATCTGCTTTGCGGCACCCTTCAGGGACAATAGTCAAAAATGCAACAGTGACTCAAGCCACACCATTCCCCCAGTCAGACCACACCTCCAGTGTCTTTAGCTTGAGCAACAGGGGAGGGGCCTTTTCAGTCGAAGACAATGATCCAACTGAGTAAGGGACACAGAGTAGCTACATGTATCATGTATCTTGGCACCATGTAAAGTCCCAAAGCCCCAAAGCAAAGCCAACTCTGAGAAGGCAAGGGGAAACAATTGTGCTGTGGATACATCATTCACGCCCACATGCTTATTAATCTTTTTTTAATCCTTCTCTGATATGTACATCCAGACCACAGTTTTTCCTTCTTCCCTTCCCTCCCCCAGCCTCTCTTCCCTCCCCTCAGAAAAGAGCAGGACTCCCAGGGATATCAACCAAACATAACCCAAGAAGCTACAATAAGACCAAGCATATCCCATCCCATCAAGGCTGGACAAAAACAACCAGTAGTGGGGAAAAATGGTACTGTTGCTCATTAGTAAGCAACCAAAATGGAGTGTTTTCCTGCTTTTATTTTTTTTTTCCATTGCTGAGAACAGAGCCGAGGGCCTCGCTCATGCTGGCTAAGTCCTCCACCCTGAGCTGTCCATGTAGCCCTAGAGAGCTCCTGCTGACCACAGTCCAAAGCACCATAAAGAAGGGGTGCTCTGCTAAGACCTCTTTTACAATAGGTATCTTGTGTGAAAAAAAAGGCTTCTGGTGCCTCTCCAGAAACACGCAGATGGCAAATGAGCACCTGGAGAGATGCTCAGTGTCTTAGGTCACTTGGGAATTATATGTGGCGATGTCACTGAGAGGCTGTGTCACCAAGATGCTGGCAACATCAGGCGCTGGTGAGCGTGTGGAGCCATAAGAGCTATCCGTTGTGGCTGATGGGGCTGGCCTTGGTGGGGAAGGGAGGTTGGCAGCTCCTTATGAAGCTAAGCATGCTCTCACCCTGTAATCTGGCATTACTGCCCCTTGATATTTACCTACATTCATGGCTGCCAAAATATGGGAAAACCTATCATATCCTGGCATCCTACTTCCACTCTGTTGCTGTGACAAAGCACTCTGGCCAAAAGCAACTTGGGGAGGGAGGGAGGAAAGGGTATATTTAGCTGACAGTTCCAAAACACAGACCACTATGGAGGGAAGTCAGGTCAGGAAATCAAGGAAGGCACCGTGCAGAAGTGCTGTTTCCTGACTTACTTGCAGGGTTATTGCCCATGACCACTTGCATAGGGAAGGTGCTACCCACAATGGGTAGCCATTCCCATGCCAGCCATTAATCAAGAAAATCCCTTATAGACATGGCCACAGGATAATCTGAAATGTGCAGTCCTTGTAATGAGACCCTGCCAGATGGATCTAGGCTATGTCAGGATAACAAGTGAAGCTGACGAGGACACCTCAGGTGAGTAAATAATCCACAGTACACCTAGACAACAGGATGTACACATCACCTTCAGTGCACATTACCACCTAAAAGAAACCACTCTCAAGCTTGGCCTGGTGGTGCACACCTTGATCCCGGAACTCAGCAGTCAGACGCAGGATGGAACTAGAAAAGATCATCCTGAGTGAGGTAACCCAGATCCGGGGGGTGGGCGGGAGGTGAGAGGGCTGGGAGAGAGAAGGGAAACTGAGGGGGGAGAGCCTCTCTGGGCCAAGCTGGAGACCACCACAGGGTAGGCTTCTGGGAGGATATGGGGGTGACTCTAGCTGAGACTGCTAGTAGCAGCAGGGGACATGAAGACTAAAGTGGCTACCTCCTAGCCAGACAGCACATCCAGTAGAGGGAGGGGGACACCAAAACCTTTGACCCCAAATTTACCCTACCTACAAGGTGTGTGCAGAGATAAAGATGGAGCAGAGATGGAGGTAATGACTGGCCCAACCCAAGACCCACCCCATAGGAGAGAGCCCACCCCTGACGCCGTGCTTACAGACAGGAGCCTAGCATAGCCGTCCCTGAGAGGCTCAACTCAGCAGTGAATCAAAACAGATTCTGAGACCCACAGCCAAACATTAGGCAAGTTTTGTGGAATAATGAGGAGGAAGGATAGAAGGACCCAGAAGGGACAAGAGTGCCACAAGAAGACCAACAGAGGTAACCAACTTACACCCCTGTTTGCTTACAGAGACTTAAGCACCAACCAAACAGCATGCATGGGCTGGACCTAGGCCCCTGACACATATATATCTAATAGGCATCTTGGTTTTCATGTGAGTCCCCTGCCAAGTGGAGCAGGAGATGTCTCCAACATGGACTCTGTCGTCTGCTTTGGGATCACTTTCTCCTAGCTGGGCTGCCTTGTCTAGCCTCAGTGGAAGAGGATACGCTTTGTCCTGATGCGACTTGATGTGCTGGGGTGGGTTGGCATAGGGGAGGGGACTCCCCTTTTCTGAGGAGAATGGGGGGAAGGTGTCCTCACTTTGCATGTATAGCTCTCCCTGGCACACAGAAGCAACCCAAATATTTATTGATTAAATTTATTGCAGCTTTCTATACATCACCCTGGCAGTCATCGCTTGACTTCCTAACCCAGAAAAGAATCTCAGTAGGTGTGCCCCACCCTGTAACCGCTTGCTCCAAAGGCTGAGTCACAGGTGACCAAGAGTGAACTGCGCCTCATGTATTTCACATCAAGCCAAACAGTCATAACATACAGAACATCACATGTTCCCTCGCGAAGATGTACTTTTCAAGGATTAGCTTGTGAGAGTGAGATAATCCTCCTGGGTTGGATAAATAGATCTTATAGAAATTCCTGGGGCACGTTCTACATAAGGCCTTTCACTCAAATTAAATTAGCAACGAAATGAGCTTTTCTTAGAGTAAATTAAAGTTAGTTTTCCTTAACAAGCTGTTTAAAACTATCACAATCTGATAGGCAGAGTCTTCCTGCGGGCACACAGACATCTCCACCCCATCACACAGAGCAGCAGGGCCTGTACTCCAAGGAGAAGAGAGAGAGAGGAAGAGGATGTGGAGTGAGAAAAGAGAAACATGGTAGGGGAGAGGGAAAAAACGGGGAGGGGAATGAGAGAAAGGAGGAGGAGAGGGACAGAGTGCAGGCTTGCAGCTCTGTAAAGCACACTGGCCATCTTGACGAGGGAAGGCAGATTTGTCAACATTTCCAATTTACCAGAAGACTCCAATGACTCGGGGAGACTTCAGGTTGGAGTTGGTAACTATGTCAACCTGAAGCACATGTAAGGAACTTTGAACGTATTGAAAAACCAGCTCATTAACTGCCTTCCCACCCTGAGCAAACCAAAGCTGAGATTTTGATTATGTCACAGACTCACAGGACTTGTCAGTAGCTGCCACCAGGGCAGTGACCTCACCACAGACACATTCACAGAGTACACACAGTACTAAATCTTGCTTCTCACCTACAAAAATGTTGGTCCAGATGATGTGCATCTAAGTGCTCCCTCTCCATCCCCCCCCCCCCCCGCCTCTCCCATAGGTGCACAACCACGTCTGTTCTGGACTGAATCACAACGCTGTGCAAATATTTTACTTTCATATATCATCTGTAGCAAGTGTAATACTGAGATTTAAAGGTAAATAACTAGAGAAATTGCAGTTGTGTTATCAGACTGACAATCCTATCACTGCAGATCAAATTTTGCCATGTACAGCCAAAAGCAAATAGTGGTTTTAGTTGCATATCCCATTTTGTGGGCTCTTCCAACAGTATATAGACAAGGCTGAGGTTTTAGTCAACAAATAATCAAATGAAAACATACTTCATAGGGGTTATTCTCAGATAAAGGCCTGGGCTTTTTCTCTTAGAACCCTATGTTTTATTCACCCCAGGAGGCTTCAGAATTACACTAGAGGAAATTAACTTTCTAGACATGATTGAGAATAGGGAGAGGCAACCCAAATGGACATATTAAGGTATAATTATCCTGTAAAGGGAGCTAGTGTTAATGGCAATGTCTTTGTGGATATTGCCACTAATGTGTTCAGAGCTAAGGCAGCTTCTTCGGGGAAAGGAGGAGGAGGTGGAGCTCAGAGGGGGCAAATCAGGATCACAAGTTACTTGCTCACTCATCAATCACTTGAAGGCAACCTTGTGCCGAAGCTCTGTGCTAGGATTTGGGCTTAGGGCCCCCATCACCCACTTAGGTATGAGAACACTGAAACCAGAGCACCGCTCCACAGAACACAGCAAGAACCCCGCTCTCTCTCTTACCTGGGAGAAGGGCTCAGGTCCCTGCAGAGCCCCAAGTCAATCCAGAGCCATGCTAGAAATCCCTACAGGGACTTGGGCACTACCATAAACTACAGCCACATCTAGGGTCACATGGGGGTGGGCTGGGCTGGGAGAGGCAGGAGAGAACTTGGGAACCTGTTGACGGAGGCAGTAGCTTTACTGTGTATACCCAGCCCAGAGCAGCGATCAAGTCTGTGAGAATGTGATAAGCCAAGTGGCTCCCTCAGTCCTAGGCCAAGTGATTCCTATGTAGCCAAGGAGAGAGATGTTGCATGTGATGGCACAAGGGGAGGCCAAGTATGGCCAGCAGAGGTGTGGCAGGTGGAACCTGGGAGGCAGGGAAAACAGGCCTCCATTGGGGCAAAGCAGCTGTCTAAGCTCATGTAGAGAAGAACAGCACCTTCAGAAGCCTGGAAGGAGCAAAGTATTTGATGTCCCCATTGTCTCTTCTCATAGCCAAGCGAAGATTAAGCGCGCATGGTTTTACCCAGCTCAAGCATGGACTCAGAACGTAGCCAGGTCTCCAGGCTGAAAGGGCCCTTGACACATCTAAAAGGAGCAAAAGAAATAGTGAGAAAGTTACCCAGAGTTCCTTCTGGCCCATCATACCCAAATTCGTTCTGTTCTCTCTCTTCCCTCCCCTTCTACTCTTCATTCCTTCCACCTATCCCATGCCAGCCCCTCCCCCCACGCACCCCTCCTCTTCTGGCCTCGCCCATTCCACCTCGCACTGTTTCATTTCCCCGCCCCACCTCCTCCTCCTCCCTCATCACACCCCTCCCCCTTTCCCTCTCAGACTGCCCCATCTTTCTCTTCCTCTCCTACCTGCTCCCTCCCATCTCGTTCCTGCCTGAATCCTGACTGAGTGGAGAGGGCATATGGATGAGGGCATGGCTCCCACTGCCTAGCAGAATGGAGTGTTGGGGATGAGAGGGTTTTTCCTGTGTTTTTGTGTTCTTGAAGGAAAGAATTCAGCTGAGAGACACAGCGCAGGCAGAGCCCTGTTTAAGAAAGGATAGTATATTCCAGAGAGAGATTGGACTGGCCTGATGTCGTTCTTCGCCTTGGGCGCCACCTTCATTTTACCTTGCTTTACTGTACTCAGGTCAGGGTGTCCTTGGCTTCCTATCCTCCTCTGCGGACCAGGATGTTGCCTGATGGCATGTGTGGCCATTGGGAAATGCTTTTGTGTCTTAATTTCTGATGCCAAAGGAGACACTGCAGCTTCAAGGATATTCGTCTATCACGGGGCATCTTACCCATTAGAAGGCATTGCTATAGGTTGTAGCCACAGCACCGTGGGTTGGTTCACATCTTACTCTGTGCCCTCCTGGTCAGAATGCATGTGACCACAAAACAGGCGAATCTCCACGATACCGTCCTCACACCTGTTCATGTCTGCTTAGATACCAAATCTGACCGGGATACATTCACTACAAATGGCAGCATCTGAGTCTTGGTATATGATGGTCTGTCTCCCATGACATATGTGAAAAATGCCAGAAACGTTTCCTAGCCTCCATTGAAAAGAGCTAAGCTGAGACTCACCCAGGCCTCATAAGTCAGCCTCAACCATCCTAGACTTTTCAACTTGTGAGTTGAAGGGACCACAGAAAACTCTCTCTGAAAGGAGTCAGTGGACGCACAGTGTAGGTTCTAACTGTGGTGGCTGCAGGCACACTGAGGAGTGGCAGCATTGAGTCTAACTGACTCAGTTCTATGACACTTGCTAGCAATCGTGTGTTTAATTGATTTGGAGAACTTTCTTCATTTTTGTTTGTTTGTTTGTTTGTTAAGTGACATTCATCTTATTTCATTTCTTTTTGTGCTTGTTTGTGAGGAGCTGGGGGTTGACCCCGGGGCCTGAGGAGTTAATGAGGAGCTGGGGGTTGACCCCGGGGCCTGAGGAGTTAATGAGGAGCTGGGGGTTGACCCTGGGGCCTGAGGAGTTAATGAGGAGCTGGGGGTTGACCCCGGGGCCTGAGGAGTTAATGAATGAGGAGCTGGGGGTTGACCCCGGGGCCTGAGGAGTTAATGAATGAGGAGCTGGGGGCTGACCCCAGGGCCTGAGGAGTTAATGCTAGGAACGTTCTCTACTACGAAGCCACATCCAAGCCAGTAGTATCATTAAATTAGCAACTTTGTAGAAATATAATTGGCCTAAATACATTGTGTACATTTAAAGCATTCATTGTGACAGCTAGACATATATAAGCCATGTAATTGCCACAGTTAAGATAGGCCAGACAATATGACTGACTTTATAGTCTCTTTAGCACCTCCCACCCACTCCCAAAGCTCCCATCCGCTGGTGTATTTTCTACTGGATTAGCTGCACTTTCTTAACTTATACATTATACTCTACAGCAAATTGGACTGTTTGTGTCCCCTTCAGACTCACAAGGTGAGAGGCAGGATCTGAGTGTGACAGCATTAGGAGGCAGAGTCTTTAGTGGCTGAGATCCTGAGGCTAGAGCACCCCAGCCCCTCTTAGCACCCTCATAACATGGATCCCAGGCAGCTCTTCTCTCTCCCTACACCTGTGTTGGCTCATAAGGAAGATGGTTACCCATGCAAGAGCCCTACAGGACACCGAATCTTCCTTGTAGTGCCTTGATCTTAGACTCTCTGCCCTCAGATCTATGAGAAACAAACAAACACCCCCATTTGTGGTATTCTGCTGTTAACATCTCAAGCTGACTAAGGCCTCCATTGTGTCTCAAAGCCTACCCCCAGGGACACAGCTTTTCCAACAACAACAACAACAACAACAAAACAACAGCAACAAATATATATGCATATATAACGTGCAAAGACAGTCTCCCATCTATGATTGGGGATTTTATTCTTTAGTAGTTAGCTCCTTTCTTCCTTACTTCCCCTTCTTCTTTCTATTCTCCCTTCTCTCCTTTTTAAAGCAGAAAGATCTCCCTGATTCTACACCCCAAGTGCCACATGTGCAAAGCACGCACGCCACGCCTATTTGTATGCAGCGCTGGGGACCAGATCCAGGGTTTCCAGCATGCTAGACAAGCACTCCTCCAGCGGGGCTGCATCTCCAGCCCAATGGTGCCTTTCAAATGGTAAAAAAAAAAATTCATTTTCAATAAAATTCATTTCTCTCCCTCAGTCATGCTGTTGCTATCGTATCTAAGATCTCAGCTTAACCAAAGACGGCAAGTGTTTTGTTATTTCCTCCAGAGGTTTTATAGTTGATTTCAAATTTGCTTCTGTGATCAATATTGAGTCAATGTTTGCAGAGGATACAAGAAACGAATCAAAGCTTTGCGTCAGATAGGCAGCACGGGTCATTTATTCACCCACTAACAGCATTTGCAAACAAAATAGCACCAGTGTGTCCCAGCTAGAAACTGTGTCCTCTAGCCTCCACTCCCTGTCTACTCTTGACAGCTGGCTCTCTCTCCCAGAGGCTGTCAATCCTACTTCTTTTGCTTGCCTGAAATGTTTGAAGCTGCAGTCTTGAGAAATCTGGTGATGGACTGGGAGATGACTTAGTGGGTAAGGGTGCTTGCTGCCAAGTCTGACAACCTCAGCTCAGTCTTTGGGACCCACATGGTAGAAGGAGAGAACTGACTCCCACTGGTTGTCCCCTGGCATCCATGTGTACATAAGATAAATGTACAAAAATGTAAGTTAGCCCGTGTTTCTGCCACCAGGGGAAGGAGCAGCATTCACACCCTCAGTGATGAGTTTGCTGAAAAACAATTTTGCACTAGGTTATGCAATGACATAGCAGATAACAAAGCTCAAATAACAAGTAAAGAAAAATGTTGTTAAGGTACATAGTCTTAGCATATACTTACAAAACAATTTGTGAGCCTCTCTCTCTCTCTCTCTCGTGTGTGTGTGTGTGTGTGTGTGTGTGTGTGCGCGCGCGTGCGCGTGCATGCGCGCACGCTGGCCTGAGGGTGTATACATGTGCACTACATATGCAGAATCCTGAGAAGAGCAGAAGAACCCCTGGAAGTTATAGGAGGTCGTGGGCACCTACTGTAGGTTAAAACCCGTCTTCTGCAGGAAGCCAGTGCTCTTAACTGCTGAGCCATCTATCTAGTCCCAAAATCTCTCTTTAAAATTTCATTTATAGACTTGGAGAGCTGACTCAGTGGTTAAGAGCATGTTCCTCTCACCGAGGACCCCATTCCCAGCACCCACAATCTGCCTATAACTCCAGCTCAGGGACGGACACGCACGCACGCACGCACGCACGCACATGCGCACATGCACCTATCTAGATAATGATGCAATCCTTGAGTTTTCACATACAGAGATGTATTATAGACATTTGAATACCCCACTGAGCACTGGGTGAATAATGTTTCTCAAAATTTAGTTGTCACAAAGGCAGAAAACAGACTTATAAAATAAGCATCAAACATTTAGGCCAGTCACAGGGCTGTCCTTTTGTCCCTAGCTCGTGATCTTTCACATCAATAGTAAGTAATGTTCAAAACAAATAGCTCAGTGCTGAGTGTGTTCCTCTCCCGAAACCTGCCAGCGACTGGTTTGTCATTAGCAAGTCGGTTCCTTGTCTTCTTGCTTTGATTTCTTAGCTTCCACTTGGAATGAGAAAGGAAAGAGAAAAGAGGTCTAACACAGAGCAAATGCCATACCCTCAACATGCCTTTAATATTTACTGTATTAGAAACAAAATAAATTTAGGTCAAAGAAACCATTTTCCTCATCCCCCCCCCCCCCTTTATGGAACAGCAGATTTCTATCCAGTATTTTGAAAACCAGAACTGCCTAAATAAGATTTTAAAGTTATTTCTTAGTACTTGTTTGAGGAGTTTTGGATAGGGTCATATTTTGAACATATGTAGAGAGCAGCATTCCATAATTGATTTATTAACATATGAGGTCATGTTTATGATTTCTTTCTGAAATATTTAAAAGCAAAGTATAGCTGAGTAATCCTGTAAAATCTATTCATCACAAACCTGCTTCAAAAGCTCATAAAAAGCACAGAAAGAGCCAGCATATTGTATTTAGTTACGGTTGAAGTTTGTGCTCCAAAGGACAAATGAATACGATTTGTATTTGCTATGGGTCTGCCTGCGTTCTCGTCACAGCATCTCTAGAGAGTTTGCTGAATAAGTCCAAATGGCAGAGATTCAGAAATCTAGAAAAAAATGCAAACATTACATTCTTCTCCCCATGGTGGACAAGACAGGAATGATTAAGAAATCCTTTAGAAAATATTACATTTTCAAGTGTTTTCAAAAGGCCGTGGAATTCCTGAAAGCTAACTCTCTCCCCACCCGTTCATCTTCAGCTCTCCTGTCAATGACTGTGATCTCTAAAAATGTGATGCACAGACTTTGTTCTGTTAAACCCTTCTAATTTAGGCTTCATGGATCCTTCAGCCTCATCCATTACTTGTCATCATCCCTTGTCGATCCCAACAGTTGCCAGAGAAAACTAAGACCGAGTGCTGGCTCAAAGGCTCTTTTGAGGGCCAGTGTCTGGGTTATTTGGGAAACCTTCTTCCTGGAAAAAAATTACTTCCAGAATGTGCAAGTGTGTGTATTTCCATGTGTGGAGGTGTGTGTGTGTGTGTGTGTGTGTGTGTGTGTGTGTATAGGCACATGTTCACATGGAGCTAAGAGGACAACCTTCATTCTGCTCGTCAGTAGCATCTGATTTGTGAGACAGGCTCTCTCACTGGGACCTGGAACTTACTGATCCAGGTAGGAGCCTCAGGCACCCACTTGCCTCTGCCTCCCGGACTCTGGGATTACAAGCACGTGCCTGGAAACAACGGGTGTTTAGGGATCAAGCCTTCTTTTATGATTGTGATTGTGAGACAAGCACCTTTGAGTCAGAACCACCTTCCCAGCCACTGAAATCTCCTTTTAAAAAAGTTTTAGTATTTTTACATTCTATGTGCATGCGTGTATGCATATGTGTGTGGGTGCCTGCAAAGAAGGAGGCCATGTTGGATCTCCTGGAGCTGGAGTTACAGGCAGCTGTGACCACCTGATGTGGGTGCTGGGAGCCACACTCTAGTCTTGTTGAAGTGCAGCAAGCACTCTCGGTGGCCAGTCCAAGTCTCTAGCCCGCTCTCAACCTAGGCTTCCTGCATCAAGTTTATTCCACCTAGTGCATGGATTTTCCTAGATTTCTTTCTGAGCTAAGTCTTCCCTGGATAGGTACAGAGATCTGGTACTTCAGGGAGTTTGCAGAACAACAACAAAAAAAGAAAGGAGAGAGAAGAGAAGAGAAGAGAAGAGAAGAGAAGAGAAGAGGAGAGGAGAGAAGAGGAGAGAAGAGGAGAGGAGAGAAGAGAAGAGGAGAGGAGAGGAGAGAACAGAAGAGAAGAGAAGAGGAGGAGAGGAGAGAAGAGAAGAGAAGAGGAGAGAAGAGAAGAGGAGAGAAGAGAAGAGGAGAGGAGAGAAGAGGAGAGAAGAGAAGAGGAGAGGAGAGAAGAGAAGAGAGAGAAGAGAAGAGAGAGAAGAGAGAGAAAAGGGGAGAGAGAGGAGAGGAGGGGAGAGAGAGAGGAGAGGAGAGGAGAGGAGAGAAGAGAAGAGAAGAGAAGAGAAGAGAAGAGAAGAGAGAAAACCAAAAAGAAAGAGATTGTGGGGAAAGGGTTACATATCAGGAAAGGAGACTTTGGGTGTCACTTTTCCAGAGGTTTAGGGAAAAAATACGAGGAAAGGAGTGGCTTAGCACCACTGAACACAGGGCCGGCAGCATCACACACAGAGCACTGTTTACTGGATTTGTAACATAGAGGCTGCTTTTGCTTTCCCATAGATGTGGAACTAAACCATAGATTTCTTATGTGGATAAAACCATGACTTACACAAATCCACACTTGTCAAGGATTTTTTTTAAATGACAGAACCAGTAAAATGTGATATGTATTCAGACCATCTATGGGATAGAAACATGAGAGTACTTAGCTGAGTTGGTTAGAGCAGGGTGTGGAAAAGTGATCAAGAATGCAGAAGTGTCTGGGCTGCAGGGATGGCTCAGCCATTTAGAGTGTCTACTAATCTTGCAGAAGGCCTGAGTTATATTTTTAGCACCCAAGTCAAGTGGCTCAGAATAACTTGTAACTCCAGTTCTGGGTGATCTGACTCCCTTTTCTGGCTTCTCTGGAAACCTGCACTCATGTGCACATATCCCCACACAGACATATGCACATAGTAAAAAATGCAGAAATGTACCTCCTGATGCATACAAACTTACCAGTATCTGTATGGCCATTGCTGTGGGGTATCCAGTGGAGATGACAACTCAGACATGGGTGTAAGCCAATAGAAAGTCTTTATTAGCTGGCAGGTAACTACACTGGGTGTTCTGGATCCCACTATAGCACTGAACCTTTCTCAGAGGGAGTTTTTAAGCACGCGCGTACACACACACACACACACACACACACACACACACACACACACACATCCACCCACCACCTTCTGGGTTGAAATACTTTAGTTAATAAGATAAGTTAACCAGAAGTGGAACTACAGTAGCCAAAAAGCAAGGTTAGTACATTTAGAGACTTTTTTCAGAACTATGTACTTTGGTGTATTAGTCCTAGTCTTGGCAAATACACTGTCTGTGTACAAAGTTTAAGGCCTGAATGGTACTTCCATCATGGAATCAGTCGTACTAAGGACTGGGGGCCGATGAGGATGACTTGGGGCTTGTTACAGCCATAACCAATTATGTCTCTACCAGTTTGCTGTTCATTTCTGTCTGCACCTATGAGAGCCATAAGCATCACTATAACATTTCTGCAATTTGCAGAGTTGAAAGTTATTCAAGAGCAGAGAGAGTGGAGACTGCACACCAGATACCCCTGTGATATTAATCTTCTCAATTTGGTTGAGCCTGGAATCAACTAATATACACGCCTTTGGGAGATTTGTGAGGACATTTCCTGTGGGGGAGGGAAGGCCTTACCTCCCAGTAAACATTACCTTATCATGACAGCCCAGACTTAGAAAGGTCTGAGGGAAAAGTTGTCGTTTAGCATCTGACAGGGTGGCTGGTCCCACTGTGATCTCCTCAGCATAGGGTGGGGTACCTCTACGAATTCCATGTGGTGGCTGAACAAGTTCTTTATCAGGAAAGGGTCGTGCCTGTAATCTTCCTTGCAGGCTATGTGACACTCCTTACAAAATCTGGGGTTACCAGATCAGGTGGAGTGGGAACCCTGCTGAGAAAATGGAGTCCACCTTCATAGTCTGAGTGCAAAATAGCCATGCGGAGAAGTCTATCCAGGTGTTTCTGAGAATCCTGCAGACCTCCAGCCCCAGCGTGGGACAAGCAGATTCATGGGGTGAGCAGCCATGGGCTTGGCGGCCTCTCCAGCAGGCACATACATGGCCGCTATTGGACCACCTACCCCATAACGTGTAACCCACCTTAGAGAATACCAATTTATAGTGGATTTTCATTCTGTCGTTTCTGCCCCTGGTGAGGATCTGTTTGAATCACGTTTTCTCAGTCTTGCTTTGGGCTAGGTAACTTTTTGATAGTGGCAAACCACCAGAGAGAGATTTGGGTTCAAACAGTGCTCAGCCGAAGTCACGGCAACAATCCTGTTCATCTTCAAGTCCTCCACGTCTCCTCAGGTGGAAAGGAATTCAAGGAAGCTCAGTGCTTTGGCTAAGACTGAACCTTTCTGAGATGGTAGAATTGATTTCAAAACAATTCCCAACCCCAGAACACACATGTCCCTTCATCCACCTCTATGGAAACAGAGCTGGCGGTGTTTTGTTTCTTACACAATGCGATGCTTTAACAATATCAGGTCTTCAGACCCTTGTGCTTGGTGTCGTTATTAAAAGAAACACAGATAGGACTCCAAAGGCCTTGAAGAGCGATAAACATCTTTACTGAAAGGCCCCAAACTGAGGGTTTCCTCACAGGAGCCAGAGCAAAGCTCTCCTTAGGTGAGGGCACGCCATCTTAACGCGCGTCAGACTTCCCTCGCTATATGTTTTCTAGTTCTTTATCTTTCCACCTGTAGCAGAGCAGAGTTCCAGAAGAGACAGAAAAGGCTAGCATGGAGTCATTCCATTTTTATATCTCTTACCCTAACGCGTAAACAATTTTTTCTTTGGAGATGAGAAGTCAGATGAAATTCTGACTTAGCAACCCAACACCGCAGGGTTGCTATGGAAAGATTCTGGCAGCGACAATGCAGCACCAATGAGCGATAAGCACCAGGCTCTTGTTTTCTAAATACCAAGTCCCCAGTGAAACTGACGAAGGCTTTAGAGATGCCTCCCTGTGAGACAGAAGAGAGCCCTGGAAGGGTTCAGAGGTCAAGCACGCATGTCAAAAAGATGCTGGGGCCGGTTAAAGACAGTCCTACGACCAAATCTGAGACAACGTGAGTGACCAAAAGGATGTGAACTCACAAGTCCATAGTGTCACAAACAACAGAAGGACAGCGAAAGCCGTGGAGGTGTCGGGGGTGGGGTGGGGTGGGCTGAGGATGCAGCTCGCCTGTGTGAGCTGGCTTGAGCAGTTCCTTTCATCGCCGAGGAGAGGATAGGTAGACATCTGGTGTCTCTATTTGGAGTGCAGGGATGGCAGCTCAGTGCTAGGACACTTGAGCAGCCTGGGCGAGACCCTGAGTTAGGTTGTAGCATCACAAACACTAAGCACATAAACCGTACATATAATAGGATTTTATAAGAATTCTTAGGAGACTTGAAGGTCCGTTAAGCACCTTAATTGCACATGTCTTTTATGTCCACCTATGCCTGAGTCTAGTGGTGTGCAGGTGTGAGTAGTTTATCTGTATTTAATTTTTCCTTATTGTTTGAGAATTTCCTATGCTAGTACAACACGTCGTGGTCATATCCACTCCTAATTGCCAACTCCTCTAGCCCCTCATCCTCCTATCAAACTCTCGCCCCCTCCTTCTAGTCTTCTAAGTACGTACCCCGCTGAGTCCATGTAATGTTGCCCATACGCACACGGGTGTGGGCCTGACCCCATGCACTGCCTATCTGTGTTCTTCTTTCACAGCAACCCCCTGGGGGATCTCACGCTCTATTAGTCTTTCTAACCCCTCTTTCACCATGATCTCTGAGGCTGAGGGAAGGGCCTATGTAGCCTATGTCCCATTTGGGGGTGGATACTCCATAGTCCCCTATTTGCACTTTGACCCGTTGTGGATTTCTGCAATAGCCTTAATGCTTTGCAGAAAGAAGCGCCTCCAACTAGGGCTGAGAACTGTGCCAGTCTGTGGGGGGAAGGCTAAGAATTTAGAAGGCAGGTGGGTGGATGTTATATCAATTTATCAAGATGGTAGTTTAATTATGCCTCAACTGTTGCAATTTTAAAGTATATTTTATGCTGCAATGAATTATTCATATCTCCCTGGTTGTACTTTGTTTCCTTCCTCTGGATAAATATTGAGAAACAGAATGCCTAATTCAAAAGACAGTTTTAGTATCCATTTTTCAGCTTCAGTGAAGATTTCCCAGAAATGACGTGCCGACACCTCCCTCTGCAGTAAGTGTGTATGACTCAGTGACTGAGTCATAGTAGCCATTACGGTAATTGGTGTCCACTGGGCCCCTGCCCCATGGCCCACTGCTCATAGAGACATCTCCCCACCATCCTCTCGGCAGCTTGCCAATACTGCCAGTATTTTTTCATACAAACAAGGGACCCACGGCTCCAAGGGACCCAGTCATTTGGAGTAACAGAGGGGAGCAAAGTGCTGGAATGTAAAGTCATCTCCTTCAGTCTCTGGAGCCCACTCTCCTCCCTCCCACGTGGTGCTGGAAACGGGGCCTCATTTCCTGTGACTTGCTGTGTCTCCACATTTAGGTTTCACAAATGACAATCTTCCTTTTACACAGGGGAGGGAGTCACCTGCTCTCTCATCCTGCTTGGATCCTGTTTCCTGTAAAGTTTGGCTGGGTCCAACCCTGCCTCTCTAACCCCACAGTGCATATGCAGACACACACACACGCACACACACA
The DNA here is from genome assembly GCF_903995435.1 of Acomys russatus. Lineage (NCBI taxonomy): Eukaryota > Metazoa > Chordata > Mammalia > Rodentia > Muridae > Acomys > Acomys russatus. Next base: position 78,849,944 of record NC_067141.1, on the reverse strand, counting down.
CACACACACACACACACACGCACTTTCACTCCCTGGGAGCACATACACGTGCACCCACACATCTTATACCTCTGAGTCTCGTCCAAAATCGTATGTTTCTGTCTCTTCTGTAGCCATTATCTTAGGAAAGACCTCAGTTCTTCAAAGCATCTATGTTTAGTTCTGCACTTAGCATAGAATAAATATCCAGATGCCAATATATCAACATGCCTTTCAATCACCTGGCATCATGTAGAATTCCTTGCTGTTTTTTATGTTCTTAGTCTTCCTACCACTGAGGGGAGACACTCAAAACTTAGACTTTTCTTTACTTCTGCATTTATTCACATCATGGTCAGTTTGTTTCCAAGTAAACTTAAGTTTAGTCTCTCCTTCGTCCTTCCTAACTTCATGTTTAAACACATAAGGCATAAACATTACTCAAAACTAAAAACTATGACAAATAGACATCTTCTTTTTCCCCCTCTAGATTTTGTCACTTGGTTCTCATAAATAGCCATTTTTACCCAGTATTATCTAGGCCTTTTTTTTGTGTATGTGTGAGAGAAAAATTTATTTCTCCTTCTATCTTACTTATAAGTAACACCTTATGTATGTATTTATATATACATGGTTCTGCTGTCTTACTTTGCCCCCTTTTCACTGACAGGATGCACCCCAGCTCTGCCATCCACCCACCAGCTCATGTACAGCTTCTTCTTTTAAGTTTTCTGGCTGTACTGTTGCCCTGCGTGGCTGCATGGTCATTTATTCAATTATTTCTTATGAACATTAAGGTCAACCTCCATAATTTTTAAAATCAAAGAATGCATCTCAGCATGTTTTCATAGCAAATGGCTTGAAGTTGGAATTCTGAGACAGCAGGCAAGCGCACTCTGTGAATGCGCGTTGCCTGTGAGAGACATGCGAGGCTTCGTTTCCTTGACGTGTAGACAAAACTGACCTCTAATCCTGTTTTTGTCTCCTCAGTACTGAGATTACAAGTGTAAGCCTCTTCTTTAATTTATAAAGGCCGCTTGTCTGTGTATAGATGAATGGTATGGATGTATATACATCCAATTTTGAGTGTGAATTCTCTGATTATCTCTTCTGGTTTTTTTCCTGAAATTCTTTCTTCCATATTTTTTAAAAAGAAATAATGAACATTAACGCTATGAAATTTGAGTTATAGCCTTTACATTTCAGGCTAAAAATCATGTTAATTTTATCTTTTTCCACAATTAATTTTTATTTTTGGATATAGAGTCACATGGTCACATGTATTATCCTAGGCTGACCTCAAATTCTTGATCCTCCTGCCTCTGAACCCCAAGTGCTCGGACCACAGGCCTGTGGCACCTCACCCCGCCATTTCCACAACTTTTTAATTGAAAGTTTCCCTTCATTATATTTTCATTTTGAGTCACAGCTGGAAAATTTTCTACATATCCAAGCTGCACAAGAAACTCATCCGTAGTTCTCTCCTCTCCCAGAATGCGTTCATTCTTCCACACTACAGTTAAATCTCTTATTTGGAATTTGATTGTGCATTGTATGAGGACAAAGAAGATTGTAAGTTAACTTTATGATGATTAGGTGTTTAGCTTGTGGTTTCTTTTAGGAATTTGCTAGGATGTGTCACTTCTAAGATGCAGCACTATGAGCCTAGGGGACACTGGTGGCCATCTTGTTCTGAGAGCCCTAGTCTGGGTGAATGTCTTGCTACTAGGCTGACTCGTACAGAAGACCAGGGCTTTGCATCTTCAGTCTGCTTTAGTCCTGCCAGGAAGGTGTGAGCTGGGCTACTGTAACCATAAGAGAACAGGTGGACCTTCAAGAGCTGTTGCCAGGGCTGGAGCCGGGATTCAGTGGGCAGAGTGCATGCTTAGTAGCGTAAGCACTGGATTCCATAGCATACAGGCAGCTACTCCGTGTCTTGGGAGTCCTTAGCAGGAGGATCAGGAGTTTGTCATCCTTAGCTGTATACATTTGAAGTCAGTTTAGGCTCATGAGAGCATGCCTAAAAAGAAAGAGATAAATAGATGATAGACAGACAGACAGATGGACAGACAATTTAGAAAGATTAGGCAGGAGATCCAACTAGCAGAGATGAATAGTAGAAATTCTCTCTAGGAAGCAGATACAATAGGTTACAGAGCAGTTAGAGATGAGGGAAAAGTGGGTGACCGGGGATTGACTTCAGAGGGCAGTTGTTCTCTCAGTCAAGGGCCAGAAGAGAAGAGCTCCATGGCCCATCAAGGACCACGGTGCTTAAGGTCAGGGTTGGGCTGGAAACGTCAGAAGAGGCTAAGAAGCTCCCTCAGAGAAGGTGGAGCCAGTGGCCACAATAAGCTGCTGCCTGCCAGGAGAGCTTGCGTTCACACGAACTCTATGGTCTGCACTAAAGGCTTTGGATTTAGCCCAGCAAGGAAAGTGATCTGTGTTCTTTAAATCCAGAGGCGGAAGAAGAAACTCAGGCATCTCAGAGAGTTTTATGGATAAGCCCCAAGGGCGTTCAAAAATGCACTGCACAGAACCAAACACAACTCAGAAGGATTTAGAGAGAGTTCTGACACAGACCATAAAATCTGGCTCGAGGAAACACCCATGAGCTAAGAGCATTGCTCTATGTAAGAAAGAACTAATTCCACTAAGTGACTTATCACCGAATATGAGAGCAGAGGGAAGTTAGGGTTTGGTTTTCGTTAATGCCACTACTGCCACTCACGTTCCCTCTTCCCTTGTTGCGGTAGGCTCTTCTAGCCCCAGGTTGCAGAGACAACTCAGAAAACTTGTTCTGGTGGCACATTCAGAAGCCAGGCCTCGTACTAGCCACCTAAAAGAAAAACAATGCAGTGTCTTTCACCTTATAATTCTGAGATCTGTCCATCAAAGCCAAAAGGGTGTAGAAACAGGCAAAATCCCATCCTGAGCATATGAGTATATGCCTAGGATCCACTGGCCAACTTCCAGTTAACCGTGACCTTCTGGTTCAGAGAGAGACCCTGCCTCAAGAAAATGAGGTGGGGATGAACTGAGGAGGATATGTAAATCAACCTTTGGCACATGCACGTACCCACCCACGTGAACACACACTCATAAACCACACACATAAATCCACTGTAGCATAATAAATGAGTGTAAATGCCTTTCAAGTAGATAATAATTAAAGTGTCATTAAATTGAGTAAACCTTGAGGATATAGTTGTAGAGAAAATAAAAATGAATTATGAAACAATAGCTTATAAACTTCTTTAGCAGGAAGATATTTTTTAAATCTGTGCACAAACAACACGTACACACACATTATGGTGACCGTATATATTTAATGTGCGTGCACATTCACATACAATGGATTTTAAATACTTATCTCTTTGGGTTTCTAAGTAGAAAAATTATTTTAATGTTATGGAGAAGAGTTTGTACTCTTGGACTGATGGCCACGTAGGGTGTAGAGACACGTCAATGCAGCGTGCCCTCCTCACAGATATTCATTACAAACATAGCAAACGCTGATGTCTACTGGGGTAAAATTTCATGTTGGTCTTCTTAATAAACACAAGAAAAATCAATCTTTCCATGGGATTCCAAACCGACAGCCACGAGACACACATCTCCTTTTCATCAGCACGCAAAACTATTTCAATCCGTTTTCAGCAGACAGCTCAATTCCGAAAGGCTGCTCTGTTTGGCCTGTCAGAGGCATGCTTGAGGGGGTCAGATGACTGATGGAGGTGCCCAGGGGATGCTCTGGTAGGTCGTTATGCTGTACCCTGATGACAAGGTAGAGTATTGGCCAGCAAGACAGACGTGCCTTTCATAGCAGGCCTCCTTATCAGCAGTGCGAGGGCTTCCAGAAGTGTGGTCTGGAGTCAGAGACCTCACTACAAGTGCTGTGTCTAAATCTAGACATTTCCCATTGGGGAGCTTTATCACCCCATCAGGCTTAAGATTTCTGTGCTGGGAAGTTTGGTGTTACTAAAGAAGTGAGCACTACTGCTAGCTCTCAGACACTGAACATGACATGCCTAGCTCATTTTCACTTTTCTCCTTAGCTACCAGGAAGCTCAGAAGTAGGTTGACTGTTCAAAGTAAGCATCTCAGTAAGTTCCTGACACCACTGTTTCATGTCTTACATAATTTATGATCTTGCCTAACTTAAGTTTATTGGGCCTGGAGATTGTTATAATTTTAAAACACTGAGGTGCAGTATTTGTCTAGCATGTGAAAAGCTGTGGGTTCAATCCTCAGCACCATAAAACAAAACATGAATCAAACACTGAGATGAAGAAATAATCACAGACGTTCTCAAATGGGTGCTTGATGGTCTCTGTAGCTATTTCTTGCACACCATCAGCGTAGCAAGAAGGCTGAGAGCAGCGCGTGAGGGCCTGATCTGGTTAAGAGTCTTCTGCTGTGGACCTGATGCGACTTCATTTGTTGTGCCTGCTTCCTTCCTCTTTTCTGAGTGGCTCCCCCAAGGGTTTGGGAGGTGGCACTTGCAGGTCTGAGTCCAGGGCTGAGAATAGAGGAAGTGCTGAACCACCGGCAGATTTGCTGCAGAGAGGGCCTGGAAGGTGTGGGGCCAGGGAGCTGGGGGAAGCCAGCCTGGAGTAAGAGCAGGATTAAGGTGTGCCCAACTCTCAGAAAACTCATCCTGAGACTGGCAGAAGTAGGACAGCTGCCCCTAAACCCCACCCTGGGCCCAAATGTCCTGGCACACATAGCCCTGTGCCCCACCTTTGCCCTGCAGAGAAGGTTACATAGCCTGGTAACCAGGTTAAACTTCTCCCCCATAAGATCATCTCTTCTCAAGCACCTGGAATTCTCCGTTATATAAATGAGGCATCCCCAGAGCCCTGGCCCCACCCTGAAAGCCCCTACTCAGCTCCCCCATTAAAGGAGCTGTCTCACTGCAGCTGCCTCCCAAGAGTCTGTTCTGTTGCCTGAGGTCTCTCTTCAGCTCCTGGCCCTTCCAGCCTCGGTTACCCCTTTCAGGATCCACCATGATAGGTGGGAAAACAGAGCCTGAAAGGCATGAAGTCAGTGATGGGGAGTCTCTTGAGGAGCCTCCATGGAAAGCCACATCCAGAATTATAATTAGAAAGGTAACTGTTGAGCACGGATGGATTTCAAACCACAGGAGATGGCATCCTAGTGTGTCTCACCTGAGCAATCTCCCCGTTCCCAGGACTCCAGTCCATGAACAAGGGCCCGAGGAGTGTTCTGCAGCAGGAGGATTCAACTTGCTTTTTTTTTTTTTTTTTTTTTTTACCTCAGCTGCAGGTTAAGCACAGGACGGTTCACAGCCTTGGTGGGATCCAGCATCCCTTCCCTGCAGAGATCCGTCAGCATGAGGCTCATATGGTGCCTTCCCAGGGACATCGTAGTGAGACTGCTGTCTCTTCTCCGGTGTGGAAGATGGTTGTTTTTAAAGGCAGAGCATAATTTCACTTTTGTGTATTTTATATCAGTAGACAAACCTTGCCTCTGGTTTTTATGCCACTGTGTCTCTGCATGCTGTCCTCTATGTGCTGTTACTGTAGATGCTTTATATTATTTTTATTTTTGGAGATACCAAAATTATGATTGGCAATGAACTGGTGATGAAATGCCTTGTCAAAGCAAACTGTTAAAAAGTGTGACAAGGTCCTGAACTGGATCATCATTGAAAGGAAATCTATAAATGCCTATAATTGGTGTTTGGAAAAAACCCCTTTCAAATGCTTTTAAGTAAGTCATGTACTGGGCAAGAGGAAAGCAATGGTTTTGTTAATTTGAAAAGCTATGCATCTTGTGGCTGAAGAGGTCACTCAGTGGGTAAAGTACTGGCCATGTAAGTGCAAGCGTTTGGACTTGATACCCAACGCCCACATAAAAGTAAAGCACTGTCTCATGTACATCTCACCTCAGCACAGTGGAAGAGGAGACAAGAGGGTCTCCATGGCTTGCTGGCTGCTCAGTGAGAGACTCTATCTCAAAGGATAAGATGGAGACACGACGGAGGAATAGTCCCAATGCCAATGCCTGGCCTCCACAGGCATGCTGCACACACGCGCACGCACGCACACACACATACACACACACACACGAAGGTGTGCCCCCACACACATACACAGGCAAGAATAAACATGGCGCAGACTTGCTTGATGGTGAGAGGGACACGATAAAGAACAGCTGGTTTAAAAATAACAGGACTGACTACATCAGCAGCAATAGCTTGTGACTTTCCTTTACAAATCCAAGAGCCAGAGCCAGACTTTAGGAAGAGAGGAGTGTTTGCGTCGGTACAGAAATAAGTCATAGGTTATTTTCTTCTTTCAGTGAAGTACTGGTCAAAGGGAGTATTTATATGTTTCCTTTCACTAAAACGCTGTTGAAAATGAGTATGAACCTAGTGGGAATTTAAGCATTGCATACTGTCTAGTTGACAGAGTCATTTGTAAACGTCCGGATATTTTATACCCCATCAGGGCTTCATTAGGGCTTGCACAGAGCGCTGGCAGCTGCGGTAGAAATACTGTGTCCTTCCTCCCCACGATGGCTCTCCCTGGCTCTCTTATGAGGGCCTTTAAAACTCATTTAAGTTGCACCACAGCAAAGTTAATCAGAAAGATAGATACCGATGACCCTGGAGGGACTGGATCCCTTGTATTTCCGCCTTCCCCCTCAAAGTGCTTTTGGATAACCATAGGCAGTTATAGGTCTCTTCTCTGGAAAGGCTATGATGGGAAGAAACTCTCCTCAATGTGTGTGGGGGTGACTAAGGAGACTGAAAACCTCAAGACACCTGCACTCAGAGAATTTCAGCTGACTTAGGCCAAAAAAAATAAAAAATAAAAAATAAAAAATAAAAAAGAACTAAAATGCTGACAAATGGTATCTCTGCACGGGAGACATTAACACTCCGACCACGAGGGTGCAAACCTGAACAGATGGCACCTCAGAATGGAAGGCTCACATCGCCTATTTCCACTTGTGTTTTTGTAAATGTTTATTTTAAAATTTGGTGCTAAGAAGAGGGGGAAGAAAGAAAGAAAAGAAAGCTTGCTAACAGCACCATCCGGGGACACACTTGCTTTGCCTTCTCTAAGAACCACCGTGATGACATTTCTAACCCAGCTTCTCAGCCCTTCCTGTTTTGAAGCGAGGGTGGCGACGCTACAGAGCAGCCAGCATGGTTGGTCAGCTGATAATTCAGGGATGGGTCAAAGTGAGACCTTCGAATATCAGAGTGGGAACACCAGGCTGTTCTCTCTGGGCCCTGAGTCCTGTGGGTCCCGTCACCCAGCGTTTTATGGAACAGCACCTATGACCCAGGGGGAGACACAATCTCAGTGTGTGACTGTGACTATTTGTGAAGGATGGTGGGCTGGCAATGGCATACTTTAATTACTGTCAAAAGTTTAGCTGCTAATTTGTGAGTTGGGTCACTGTCAGAGAGTATGGGAGGGCACTTAGAATGCACAAGTTTCACCCATCTGGTGATGTCACCTAAGTAGCGATTGTATTTTGGGAGCTGGATTTTTTTATCTTGACATGTGCACATGTCTAGCATCTCAAAAGAAATCTTGCAGGTTCTCCGTCTTACGTTTCCTTCGTTGCCCGATTTTACTAAGTGACACATTCAGTGAGGGAACCGGCCTCAAGAAATAAGGTGAAGAGTGACTGAGGGAGAGACACATGACATTGACCTCTGGTCTCTCTGCACACGGACACACACACATGTTCACATATGAACACTTATAAACCTACATGCAAACGAAGAACAGATGTTCAGGAAAAAATATGTATAACAAAGGATCTTACATAAACAAATAACCTCACCTTGTGGCCAACAACTTCTGGCCATTGTCTGACACGCACAGTGGGTGTTAGTTATCACAAGGGCCATCGTGTGTATGGAACGTGGAGTTCAGCTGCGTTGACAGCCTTCACTTGTCTGCTCTGTGTTGGGCACAGGAAATCATTGCACAACTCCATCTACAGGGATGGATGGACACTGGTTTTTTTATGCTAAAACTCTATTGGGCAACTAACTCCCTGGCAACTTTGGAAGGCTCAGACGATGGTCCTCAAGGTCAGGAAACAACAGCAAGACTCCTGTGGTGACACAGAGCCCAGCTGCTAGGTAGCACAGAGGCCGTCACAAAGGTGGGCACTGAAGTTGGAATTTCAAGGTGATCCCCATTGTAGCTGGACATAAGATGGTCCTCTGGAACCTCGCCACGGCACCTCTGGGAGTTAGATGCGGTTGCCACTGCTGTTAAGCTCCCGAGCCCTCCCGGTAGCTTATTTTGATGGAGACTGAGGGTCCCTGTCATCTCATCATGGAGACGAGCCTTAGGTTCAGCCTGAAGTGCAGGGACCCTGCATTTGGAGCTTTTGTAGGAGAGAAGATTTGAGATGTGTCTATCTAAGTGCGTGATGTTTCCCGAGACATGAAGGAAGTTAAGCATGGCGTGGCTAAAAGTAATGACAAATGCCCACCCGCTCATGCTTTGTGATGCCCAGAGCTCTCTGTGGGATGGGCTGCTCTCCAGCTTCCTTGCAGCACACCCTCTAAACGACCACCTGTATTTGGAAGATCCTGTCTGCCTGCTGTCATCCCCATGTCCTGTGAGTGCCTTGAGGACAGCATTCATGCCCCTCTGCTGTCATGCTTTTGATGCCCAGCCAAGTCTCTCCTGCTCATAGATTGATCAAAAAGTGGGCAGCTAAGTAGGATAGAAAGGCTGGGTGGAGCACTGGGAGAAGTCCAGCTGCTTACACTGTGTGACCACAGCCTCAGCCATCCCAGAACCCTAGAAACTGTGGCAAAGAAGTGTGTTCATGGACATCCGGCCATGACTTCAGGGACACCCACCATTGGTGCTCTTAGAGGACTCAAAAGCCCTGGGAAAAGTCTCTCAGGGAGAGGCATGCTTTAAAGGGGTTAAGCCTGCCAGTGCTTTGAAAAAATAAAACAAAAACGCCTCAAAATTCCCACAGGAGGCTCTTTCTGTGGAACAGATTTTTGTATTAATTTCTGTCTTCATATGTGTCTTCGGAAGATAAAAATGTTACTGCACTTGTGCTTCTAGCAAGCGTGACACATGGAGCCAGTAGAAGAAACATAAACCTCAAAACAAATTCTGTAGTCAACTTTGCCTGTCAGTTGTGCATCTTGGATGATTAGCTCGTCTCTCTGAACCTGGCCTTCCTGTGGATAAAGCATGCCTCCCCACTTCAGCTCGTCTCTCTGAACCTGGCCTTCCTGTGGATAAAGCATGCCTCCCCACTTCCCAGAGAACAGTGTGCTAGCCAACTGGTGACATGAGTGGCTTCGTTAGAAAAGGGACAGAGACCTGAGATAAAACAGTTCACTTTGTCTTGCTGTGAGATGCCAGGTTCTAATACAGGAAGGATGCCTTCACCAGGTGCTCTTACCAGGTGCCATGCTGGCACCAGGCTCTGGGGTTTCCCAGTGTCCAGTGTTTTGAGTCAAATAAACCCTTATTTTCTCAGTACTTTGGTCACAGTGGAAAAAAAAAAAGATAGTTCTGGGGTCCACCAGGCCACACTGTGAGGCTATTAAGGGAGACACTTTACGGTTTTGATGAGTCACCAGTAATATCTACTCTTTCCTTTTTAATGGAACCTGGTGCCCAAAAAAAGAGTACCCACTGTAGCCAAGTTTTCCTCTTGTCAGGGGCAGACACGTCATGAAGGGCACAGCCTTCATGTGGATCTGTCTGCAGAAGCAACATGTCCCAGCAGAGAGCTCTGGCTGCAGGTTAGAAGAGAAGCTCGGTTTTGTACATAACCAGTTGCAACAACCTTTGACAGCAATTCTTCTCATTTGATTTGAAAAATAAGGAGGTTGGGGTTTGAAATATTTAAAGAAATTCTTAGCAGTGATCCCAAACACATACTCACTATAATGCACCTCAGTATAAATGAGACGATATGCCCAAAACTTTTAGAACTGGTGTTTCATTTTCAAAGCGAAGTCTGCATTTCAGAACATCTTTAAAGATGTAGTTGAGATAACGGGAGAATCTTTACAGTTGGGAAGTCTCCTGGAGCTCTGACAATTACCTGTCTCTGTGGCTTTTGGCATGCCCGCGTCTCTCCCCCACACTCAGGGGCTGGTAGAGTGAATGAGTAAAGTAGCTGTGTCGGCTTCGATATTTTTAAAACCTACTTTATTTGAGGTTCCTTAATGCCTCTGCCTCCCTTCCAACCCACTGGTCCTAGGCAAGAGAGAAAGTCGGTTAGTCTAGACCTTTTTAGACTCATTTCCTTGGGGGCAGGTCTGCTCTCCGTCATCAGGACTCCAGGAGTCCAGTTAAACAGCAAACAGCAGCAATGGGGCGAACCCGCAGCAGCCTCTTTGAAGCGTTCTCTGGAGTGCTTCTCTCCAGGAGCACATCGAAGCGACGTCTGTCTTTCTCTATTGGCTCCCATTTATACCCTCTCAGAGTCCACACAAGGATGTTTTCCAGCTGGCAAAGACCACGCCCCCTTCATGAGGCAGTTCCCAGCTGACAAGGATCATGCTCCCATCCCACGCTTGGGATCAAAACAATACCACGTTTATGTAACACAACCTAGACTCCTGCTGCGGAGCGGCGTCATCACCGTTCGAAGTTTTTAGAATTGGGGAATCTCGGAATCCAAAGCATACCTACTGGAGGAGATCCTGAGAATCTGCAACCCTCAAGTAATACATACAAGTGTGAGGCGCAAGAGCCGTCTGACTGCAGTCTGCATCGCACACTTTCATTGTCTTGAGGGCTCCAGGCTACGCTCACCTTGAGCCATCCTAGCCTAGTCCTGATTCCGTGTGCTGAAGCAAAGGGGTTTTAAATGTTCCTAGGGAGCTTCTCCGGCAGCAGCCAGCATGTGGAAAGCCCCTTGTCCCTCACATTCAGTGTGTGGTTGCCGCCGTGCTTTTTCTTGGCTATATTCAGACTGGCCAGCCTGCCCTTTCCACTGCAGTGACAAATGCCGCTGGATGTTAATTTGGAGACACTGTCTCCGGGTAATGGTAGGTTTCTTGTCCCAGCTTCTGTTCCTGGAGACATTACAGGAAGTAAGTAGCAGCTCCCGCCGCGATGAGTACCTTACTGGTTTGTCCAGGAACATCCCAACAATGGCTCTCAAACACTCTAGAAGTTCCACACACTCTAGAAACCTCCTCAGTAGCAGGCAAGTGGAGATGTTTGGGACTATGTCCCCATCTGCATCTTTTCTTTCCCAGGTTAAATACATATGTTTTCTTCAATGCTCTGGCCATTTCTCACACTTCTAGGGAAACACCTAGGTCTGATGTCATGAAACACGGGATCTCTCAGCTGGACTAAGAAGGGCACAGACCGTTAGCTCATAGAGAAATTACCACAGCATAAAATAAATGGCAGTTACAGAGTGCCCTCTGTTTGTTGTTGTTTTTAAAATCATTAATTACGAGATGGTGCTTTGAAAGGGATGGCAATCAAACGTCATCTGCATGTCATTTCACAAATTTAGCTGTTGAACGCTCTGCTTAGCTGGTATTTTATTTATTTCTCTATCATTTCTCAATCCATCAGCATCCATAACCAAATTACTTTTAAAAAATTAGTTTTGAAGCACTAAATGTTATAGAGTTATTCTTTCAAGCTAAAAACAGCCACCTTCAGAAGTTTCAGTTGTAATTAATTTGGTTTAAAATAATTTTCATATGACAATCCCAGTAAAGAAGAAAATGCTACATGATTAAATGGGCTCACTGTAGTGATATTTATCTCTGGGAAGAAAACTTGAAATAATGTCAATTATGGATATAAATTATGGATGAGTCACTTGGCAGAATGTAACCCTGTGCTTATGGTGACTGTGCAGGGCAGAAAATCTTATGATATAATATTAATTGAGTAAAACAAAAACCAAAATTAAATCCATTCTGGGACCACAGTTTGCACTCAGTTTGCAATTTCACTTGGATAAAGAATGAAAGGAAATGTATTTAAGATTTCTTGCACAGGTGGCCACCTGCGTAGGGCCTTATCCCAACTAGGGCTCTGTTACTGCTAGTGAGGTAGACATTATCAGAGCTCTATGTTCATGTCCAAGTTATTATTTTAAATATGATATATCCTTTTAAATAGTGTGTGTCCCTGTGTGTGTGTTGTGTGTATAGTGTGTTTGTGTATCTGTGGTGTGTGTATAGTGTCTTTGTGTATCTTTTGTGTGTGTATAGTGTGTTTGTGTCTGTGGTGTGTGTATAGTGTGTTTGTATCTGTGGCATGTATATAGTGTGTTTGTGTGTCTGGTGTGTGTGTGTCTGTGGTGTGTGCATAGTGTGTTCATGTGTCTGTGGTGTGTGTATAGTATGTTTGTGTGTCTGGAATGTGTGTGTTTGTGGCATGTATATTAGTGTGTTTGTGTACCTGTGGTATATGTAAAATGTGTTTGTGTGTCTGTGGTGTGTGTATAGTGTGTGTGTGTCTATGGGATGTGTGTAATGTTTGTGTGTCTGGTGTGTATGTGTCTGTGGCATGTGTATAATGTGTGTGTCTGTGGTGTGTGTATAGTGTGTTTGTGTGTCTGTGGTTTGTATGTGTGTGGTGTGTGTGTGCAAGTTGGTTGTATGTGCGTACAGAGTTGGGGGCTGTGTATGTATCACTCAAGGAGGCCGGAGGAAGCTATGGGTGTGCTGCCTTACCACTCTGTCTTATTCCCTAGAGACAGGGTCTCTCACTGAACCTGAAGCTCACCATCTGGGATACTGTAGCTAGCAAGTAAGCTTCCTTGATCCATTAATGCAACTTTTTTTCTTTTAGGGAAGGTGCAGCATGTGCCTACAGCTGACCCTCAGCATCTCCACTAAACAGAACTTTATCTTCTGGAAATGAGATAAGAACTACTTTGTAGCACTTTACTATATTTTTGATATAGACTGTGGGCTTATATGTTGTGCTATGACATTCATACACAGCACACATGTATACATGTTTGTATGTAGAATGAGTTTCTGACCTCCCCTTGTGTCTGTGGGGGGCGAGTCTCCATTGAATAGACTCCACCTCCGTGTAAAACTGTCCTGACCCTGGAGATGAGATTTTAGGACCATCTGCTAAGTCCTTTCATCTAACTGAGGAGGACTCTGTAATTCAGGGGTGAGTGTGGGATCCCCTCTTACCGTGGGTCTTTTGGGAGACCCTCACCCATGCAATATCAATTAACCCTGAAACCACAAGCTAAGTGGTGTGTTATGATTCTGTCTGACAACTGAGGACCACTAGTCTGAGAAAAATTAGGCAGCTTGTGCAATAAACAATTTAGAAGAAAAGAAAAAAAGCTAATGAAATCCACCAACAAAGATATGTTTGTCAAAAATCGTGAGATAATGCTTTCATTTTGTTGTCTTGAGCTGAGCCTTACAGCCCAGAGTGGGTTCTAACTCACTGTGCAGGAGACAATGACCTTAAACTTCTGACTCTCCTGCCTCAGCCTCCTGACTGCTGGATCATAGATATGTTCCACTGTATTCAGTTTATGTGGTGCTGGGAATCAACCAAACTAGATAAGTGTCTTCCAACTGAGCTACAGTTCTGGCTTCAATGCTGTCAATGCATTAAAAAAAAAAAAAAAGATTTCCTTTGTTCCCTCTCTTCATCCACTTCCGCTGTCTATTTTATTTCCCCTTCTTAGTGAGATTCAAGCATCTTCCCTTGAGCCTTTCTTGGCTTCTTTGGGTCTGTGGATTATAGTATGCTTACCCTGTACTTTGTGGTTAATATCTGCTTATAAGTGAGTACATACCAAATATGTCTTTCAGGGTCTGGGTTACCTCACCCAGGATGGTATTTTCTAGTTCCATCCATTTGCCTGCAAATTTCATGATTTCCTTGTTTTTGACAGCTGAATAGTATTCCATTGTGTAAATGTACTTCAGGTTTTTGTTTTTTGTTTTTTTTGTTGTTGTTGTTGTTTTTGTTTTTTTGTTTTTATCCATTCTTCAGTTGAGGGACATCTGGGTGGTTTCCAGATTCTGACTATCATGACTAAAGCTGCTATGAACATAGTTAAGCAAATGTCCTTGTTGTGTGGTGGAGCATCTTTTGGTATATGCCCAGGAGTGGAATAGCGGGGTCTTTAGGTAGGAGAGGGAGTGAAGAGGGAAATGAGGATAGGGATCAGATGTGGGGAGAGTGGGGGGCAGGGGGTGGGAGGCCAGAGGGCCTGGAGAAACAAGAGAATCCAAGGGCAGCGTCATCTCTGGGACAAGCTGGAGACCTGCAATAAGGTAAGCTCCTGGAAGGATATGGGGGTGATTCTAGCTGAGGCTCCTAGTATGAGGGGTCATGGAGACTGAAGAGGCCACTCTCTAGCCAAACAGGGACTTCTAGTAGAGGGAGGGGGACACCAACTTACCCACAAAACCTTCGACCCCAAATTTACTCTGCCTACAAGATGTGCAGGGATAAACATAGAGCAGAGATTAAGGGAATGTCCAGCCAATGCCTGGCCCAACCTGAGACCCACCCCATGGGAGAGAGCCAGCCCTTGACACTATTGATGATTCTCTGTTATGTTTGCAAATGGGAGCCTAGCATAGCTGTCCTCTAAAAGGCTCTTCCCAGCAGCAAATCAAAACAGATACTGAAACTCACTGTCAAACATTAGGTGGAAAGGGGTGAGGGTTGGGTGGGTGGGTGCCTCATGGAAGAGTCAGAGGAAGAATAAAGGACCAGAGGGGATAAGAAGTCCAACAGAGTCAACTAACCTGGGCCCAGTGGGACTTAGGGAGACTGAAGCACCAACCAAGGACCAAGGACTATACCTCCCATACAGAGGTAGCCAATGGACAGCATAGTCTTCTTTTGGGTCCCCTAGTGAGGGGAGCAGGGCCTATCTCTGGCATTGACTCTGTTGCCTGTTGTTGGATCCTTTTCGCCTAGCTGGGCTGGCTTGCCTGGCCTCAGTGGAAGAGGATGTTCTCAGCCCTGATGAGACTCGATGTGCTGGGGTAGGTTGGTAAGGGGGTGGGGCTATCCCTTTCTGAGGAGAAGGGGAGGAAGGGAATGGGAAAGATGGGAGGAGGGTAGAACTGGGAGGAGAGGAGGGACAGGCTAAGATCAGGATGTAAAGTGAATAAATAAATAAACAAAAAGAATTTTATTATTGAATCTACTCCTCAATCAAGGCCTTCATTGTTACTCACGAATAAGATTATTTTTAATTCATTGGTATAGAATTTTGTATGTTGATGCAAATCATGATCATGTCAAAAACTAGTCCAATTTTATCATGAGAATGCACATGCTAGGTCTAACAGATAGATATGATTCTATAGGTACAGAAGGTAAAATTGTTAAATTAGGTCTTCAGAAGCCTCAGAGACCTACAGAATACGGCATTTAAAGATGTTTTTATTATTCTAAAGATTCTTTGACAACAAGACAAATTAACTCCTGGCAATACCCAGCCTACCTCAAAGAAGATGATCAACATCAAAGATCATCTTATTGAGTTGGCTTCAAATGTGGCAAATCAGCCACTGGGAACAATGTCCTTGTTTCTGCCACAGACTGAATTATTCCTAAAAATAGGCAAGCTTAGATGCAGGCAGAGTCGATGGCCGAACTCTGCCAGCACAGGGTAAGCAAGTCCTCAATAGTTCCGGCTTCGTAAATATGACTGTCAGATATATTGGGCCAGAAGGCTGAAGATGATGCTCCAATGTTACAGAGAGTGTTGGGTGACTGTCCAGGCAGTAAACTGTCTCAGTCATTTTTTTTTTTCATTTTGGAAGCTGCTAACCTGTACTTCTGGTTCACTCAGGTATTTAAGTTTTATTCCTTCTCAAGTTTCTGATGGGGTTGAAGACCAGGTAGTTTAGTCCTACAATTAAGCTTAGTTGGTTAGGGGTTAAGATGTTTTAGATCAAGATAGATGTTTTAAGTTAATAGAGATGAGATATGAGAGATATTGATTTTCATTCAGAAATTTAGACCCAGTAAGATAGGAAAAATGCTTTCTTCAAGTTTGACGAATACAAAGAGCCAAATCACTATGAGTCTAATATTTATGTAACTTCTGATTGTCTCATGGTTCCTCCTGATGTATGTAGTTTATTTTATTCATGTGTAATAATATAAATGTATATATTTTAAAAAGAAACACAATGGGAAAAAAAGGTGTGTGCCACCACACTAGGCTCTGGACTCAGTGGGTTACAGGGGGGAAAAGGAGAGAACGTGATGGTGGGAGGGGTGTGTGTGGGGTGTCCAGTGGGAGGGAGAGTGGGAATTTAGAGGAGGTTGATATAATCAATATACACTGTATGTGCATATAGGAGAGATGCACTGTATGTGCATATGGGAAAGATACACTGTATGTGTGTATGGGAAAGATACACTGTATGTGTGTATGGGAAGGATACACTGTATGTGTGTATGGGAAAGATACACTATATGTGTGTATGGGAAAGACACACTGTATGTGTGTATGGGAAAGATACACTGTATGTGTGTATGGGAAAGATACACTGTATGTGTGTATGGGAAAGATACACTGTATGTGTGTATGGGAAAGACACACTGTATGTGTGTATGGGAAAGATACACTGTATGTGTGTATGGGAAAGATACACTGTATGTGTGTATGGGAAAGACACACTGTATGTGTGTATGGGAAAGACACACTGTATGTGCATATGGGAAAGACACACTGTATGTACAGCATAGCTATAGAATAAATAAAAGAATATTCTTTCAAAAATTAAAAAAAAGAGTTTGAAAGAGAGTAAGGTGGGGTTTATGGGAGGATTTAGAGGGAGGAAAGGGAGGGCAAATAATGTAATTGTATTATAATCTCAAAGATGAAAGTAAAAAATGTCTTCCTTTTTTAAACTCCTGTAGCTGGAGTGCAATGAGAGCCCTGTGGTGCCAGCGCATTAACGTGGCGCCACTCCGCGGAGGGAGAGCGGGCAGGGTACTGCATGGTCTTGAAACTCTTGTTTAGCTTCTTGGTGCAGAGTAGGAATGCATCAAGTTCCACTCTGAGACAGGACTCTGAGGCTGGGTTCTAGTACGGCTACAGCATGTGCTTAATCATGTGTAAGCATGTGCAACCTAAACGTAAGTAAAATTTTATATAAAAAGATGCTCACCACACTGCTATTTATAATAATCAAAAACTGAAAACATAATGCAAATCACCAGTAGTAAACCAAGATCAATGCTTAAATATAGTACACAAAATGTATTGTTATGCAACTATTAAATATGTAATTTGTCAGAGCATGAGTTCTGTTACAGCGGCATTAATTAGAAGACATCACAATACAATGCCTATGATATAGCTGCCATCGTATTACAGTCAGGAGGAGAAGGCGGATGCTCTCCGTGTCCCGGTAGCACTCAGTGAGGATTTCCTTTTCTACCTATGTACTTATTCCCCTTTGCTCATTCTAAAATTAAAGTGCACACATTTTTATTTTAAAAGGGTGATATTGTTCTTGTTTCGAGTAGCGCACGCATGGGGGGGGGGTAACCAGATTTAAATCAGGACCAGCAGACATCACACAGCCTGAAGCTGTATGGCTTAAGATCTACTGGGGCTCACATATCAGGTATTTACACTGCAAGTCATAACAGTAGCAAAATTACAGTTATGAAGTAGCAATGAAATAGTTTTATGGTTGGGGGTCAGCACACCGTGAGGAGCTGTATCAATTAGGAGGATTGAGAACCACTGCGCTAGGTTCTGTCAGGTAAGGCCAGCGAGTCAAGCAGTTAGGGAGACAGAACTCAGGTGTCTTGGAGCCCATCCCCCCAGGTAACCGATGGCAATCCTCTGCCAGACCATCTCTGCCCTGGGAGGAGCAGAGAGAGGCTAAAATGCAGCATGTGTTAGCATTTCAGGAGCAGCCAGAAATCTGCCTTATCAGACAGAGATGAAACAAGGTAAGGCTCTGTGTATCTAGAAAGACACGAAAACTTGCATGCGTAGTTGAAATACCTACACAAACACAGAAAGTATTACATTTCAGGGCTGGGGACACAGCTCAGTGGGTAAGAGCCCTTGCTGCCTTGGCATGAGGACCTGAGTTCAAGTCTCTAGTACCCACAAAGAAGTTGGGTCTGGCCACTCGCACTCCTAGAACCCTAGCGTGATGGGCAGAGGAGACAGGTTGCTCCCTGGGACTTGTTGGTCCCCAGCCTAGCTCCAGATTCAATGAGAAAACCTGTCTCGAAAGAGAAAAGTGGAGAGGGATAGAGCAGGGCACCCGGAGTCTTTCCCTGGCCTTGGTGCGCACACTCAGACACATGCGCTTGTATACACGTGGGTTTGAACCGCGCACAATACACGTAGACCACACACATTCACATACAATTACCAGCCTTCTGAGAACATCTCTGTTTGTACACCTGCCTTCTCTCTCTTTGTTTTGAGTTTTAGCTAGGAAGGTAGAGTTGGTCCCTTTTCCCCTACGTGTGGACATCCGGGACCTGCAGGGATGGGCAGCGGTTTTTGTAAGTCAGGAGAGAGTCTTCATCTGATGTTTTGATTGTTTGTTTGCTTAGTTATTGTATGCAGTGCATGCCTGTGAGTGTGTGCACATGTGTACTTAGGCATGCACATGTGGAGGCCGGAGGAGAACTTTGCCTCCTTCACTGCACTCAGCTTCCTTCTCTTTCCCTTGCTGTTCTGGCTAGGCTGGCTGGCCCGTGAGCCCCAGGTTTTGCGTGAGTCTCTCTGCTCCTCAGTGCTGAGGTTCCCAGCATGCACAGCCACGTCTGCCACTCAGACTCAGGTCCTCGTGCTGTGCAGCAAGCCTTCATGTATCCTGCTCCCTTCCCCCTCCCTACCCCCCACACCCTCCCCCCACTCCCTGCCCCACCCCCCAGCTCCGGCATCTGCTTTTATACTGTGACTCACTTCGCTGTGGAATGCTCTGCAGGTGTTTTGTACACTATGCTGTTTAGGTGTTTTCTCAAATTAATTGTTTGCTAATATCCCAAATTACTCAGTGTAGGCACAAGCAGCTGTTTTTCTTTCTTTGGCATGGTGCTTTTTATTTTGACAGGAATGTGACAAAGGATTAATTGGGCCCATTTATTCTTCAAATGCTGGACTCTCGGGCAATTCACCGACTGCACTTCTAATCAAGAGCTAATGTGCCAAGTGTATAGTTGGGGAAGCTGGTCACACATCTGCAAATATCAAATGTCTGTGAGTGAGAAGGAAAGTGAGCTCCCTCTCTCCCTTCTGGTCAGATGGTTTCATTTAAGATCCAAAGGGTCAAGGGTGACAGCATGACCTCATCAAATTAGACCCGACTGAGAGAGGTGTTTAGCACAACAGAAAGGAAATAATCTGAAGGGCATTAAATGCAAATGAAATTGCCATCTGCAAACTTCAAAAAACACCTGACCTAAAGAAAGAAACTCCTGCTTCAAGCTGCAACCTCACCACCTTCTCTCCTTGGGTCCGACGGGAGGAAGACTGCTTGCCAATCCCTCAGCCTGTGCCAGAGTACATTTGCATTTCAATATGCTCTCCTCAGACTCTGTCTACTTGAACATTTTGACAGTGAACCCCAGGAGCAAGAAGAGTGAGGTTCAAACAGGACCACTATTCCCCTCGCCTCGTGGGTGAGGATGGCTAAATTGGTCATGGGAAACTTTGATATCTAAAGAGTAGAAGTCAATCACCCAGGGTAAGTTTGTGCGGCCGCTAAAGGCAGACTCGGCACATTCTATAGGAGGGAGCCATGAGATAGAAGTCCTGAAGGCGGTAGAACTACAGTTTAAGTTTTTATTTGTTTCGGAGACAAATGTTTACATGCCAGAAAATGGCCCTGAATTTTTCAAAAAGCAAACATTAAATAAGTAACTACTGTAAAGTGTGATACAAGTTCAGAATGTGTGGTTCACAGCAGTGTTCTCCCAGAGTTTCTCAAGCGTCGCGCTCAGGCCTCATGTCTGAGCATTGCCCGGGGTCGGTCTAGAGAGAGCAGAGGGCTAGGCAGGTGAACAGGCAATCCAGCCTTGGTGCCAGGCCTGCCTCACACTGGATGCCTCGCCTGTGTGCTCCTCCCGGATGGGAATGAAAGCTTATTGACTGGTAAGCGGAAGCTGAGCATACAGACTTCTGATGAAATCCCTGAGCAAGTGTGTCTCTTTCCTTCACTGATTCTGCTCCATGACTGTTTGGAAAACCACTAGCTGTGGACATTGGTTGCACGAAACGGGGCATCTAAAAGGTGACTCCAGCTCCAACACATGCTAGATGGCGTGGTTTTATGTGTGTTATAAAGCTATGATTCTCATCATTTGGATAAAAAGTCACTATGAACATTTCTTTCTTGCTATATCGGAAAGAGCCTCTTCCTTGCCCCAACACATCAGTTGGACGGTGCTTCTTAGAGCCCTTCAAGGCTGTGACACTGAGTAACTGAAATCAATCATCCCCTGTGACATCTCAATTTTACTGAAAGGCCACATCTAGTCAGTTTTTCAAATACCCTTTGGTGTCTCCTAGAAAATATGGGTGGTTCTTAAACACTTTTAACCCTTTTCAATGCCTGTGAGATTCCACGTGGTGCATAGCATTTTGGGGGTGGTGTTGGTGGCAGGTAACTGTATCACAAGCAGCAGTGGTGACCAGGCACTGCTGTAGGCTCTGGTAGCTGTGGTTTCATATTACACAATTTTTACTTTTTCTATGGTTCAGTTTTATGACCTGAAGGAACTTTGTTAACTAAAGAACTACAGAACTGGGGGAAGCGGCAGCTACTGTTTTCTTTAATCAATGTTGGGTACTAGATTCCCCTGGCATTGTGGTGAAGGAATCTTGATAATAGAAAAAGGGATCGCTTCACAACAAGGCTTCTTTCTTTTCCTGAGGCAGGATCTCACAACGCAGCCCTGGCTAGCTGATGCAGACGATGATGGCCTTGAGTTTACTGAGACCGTCTGCCTCTGCTGGGATTACATGTGCGCGTCACCATGCTAGGCTTGCGTAAAGACTTGTAGGGAACTTTTGTTTGCAAAGTGATGCACGTTATGGCTGGCAGATAAAACCTGTCTCGGTGATAACGGTACGCTGACAGGTATGCCTGCACCTTCTAGGACAAAGATCATGAAGAACACGGCTCGTAAGAAAAGGTGAAATAAGACATGGATGGTTGTAATAATAGTTTCTTATGTGCCCACTACACAGAGTCCTGATTATTACAGCTGACAACTCAGTGTTTAGAACTTGCTCCTTTATTTAGCAAAAGCGCCTAGGAAAGAGAAAGAGTGAAGCTGCAGCCCTGGAGGAGCTGAGAGACAGAGGGAGGGCGTTTCCTCTCACGACCCAGCATCGCTATGTTGTGGGCACAAGAATCCTGCGCTTGGATTCAAATCCACGGAGACCGAGGCAACACACTGCATGGAGCAGAGGAAGGGAGCTCACGGAGAGGTGCACGGAGGAAAGAGCGGAGGGGACTCAGTGTTCGGTTCTGTCATTGCCTGTGTGTAGATGGGTGTCAGGACATCTTGGGCTCAGCTCTGTCACACAAAAGCAAAACCCAGCACCAACCAAACACCTTCTGAAGGCTTTCTGGTGGTGCAGTAAGCACTTCCTGCGACTCGGCCATACATGGCAGACGGGTGGAGAGCCACCTCTCTCATTTGTGGCTCTGGGATAACCCACACCTCTTCACTTCGATTGTCCTGCTTTCCTAAGACGTGCCCGCCACAGCGATGTCACAGGACTGAGGAGAGGATTCCTAGAGTTAAGGGAGAAAGTCACTTGTGTTTGGCCTCAGGCAGGAAGGGTAGAGACCGAGCATGCTGTAGTGATGTAAATTCTGTGGAATGTAAAGCTTCTCTCTATAGCAAGATGCAGTCCTGAAATAGTCCTGTGTGGTCCTGATGGCCCCGGAGCTGTCGAACTGCGTCCCAGCAATGTCTCATTGCCAGGAGCTACTTAAGTACACCAAGGGACAAGGGACACTAAACAAAAATCTCAATCCTGGCCAAAAGAAAAAGGCATAGACAATCCCCAGGGGTGTTTGACCTGTGTGGACAGGCAGTGGGAATGCATCTCCTCACGTGCTGCCTTGTGCCTAGTGTTGAACCAAGATGATTTCATCAGTCTGGCACTGCCTAGAAAAGAGGAAGAGGACTTGGGCAGGAGGCCTGTCAACCTCTTTGGCTCGGGGATGATGACACTTCATCGATCTTGTGCCATTTAAAAGATGGCCAGTCACCTCCCTGTCTTGGAATTGGGTCAGAGAGCAGTGATTCGGAGAGGCATGTGTTAGCGGTGGGGCCGTCAGCGCAGGTAGCAGGGGATTTATGAATTGAGCCCAGGATCGCTGGGTGTGGGGCGCACATCTGGCCACAAGATGCACTCGGCTGCCTTTTGAATGGAGGGGCTTGGTCAACGGAGGTCAGTGCAGGTTCAGGGGGATTGCTGGGGTGGGGGCTGCAGTGAAAAGTAAACAAGGCACCTCAGGCCTAGAGTCTAGTTGCTTTGCAGGATCAGAAGACTCTTTCTAAGCTTCCGGAACGTCCCAGCTGACACTTTTTTCCTCAATAAAGTTTTGTAGGAAAACAATTAAATGGTACATAAATCACAAGGGCATTGCTCTACAGAAATTATCAAAAGAGCTGCCAGCATTATAATGCCACCAGCAATGAAGGCACTAAAGTTTTCACACTTTGGTGTTTCCTTCCTTCCTTCCTTCCTTCCTTCCTTCCTCCCTCCCTCCCTCCCTCCCTCCCTCTCTTCCTTCCTTCAACTTAATCTTATTTCCTTCTTGATTTAATATTATAAATTAGTATCAGAAAGGATCTATTAGAAGGATAAAAATTAAACTAGTAACTCAGTTACTTCAGTATGCAAGAAGAACCTCCCCCCCCCCCCCAAATGGTTAACTAGTGCCACAGTGAAGAAGGAAAGTCCCTTCAGGGAAGTTGGCTTTCCCGTTCCCTGCCCTTGGCGGGCTCTGCTGCAAGGCCATCTTGTTTGTGCACCTTGGAGTGGAAAGCCTACAACTACGGCTGTTAAATGCAGCTCTCTGACTACACGTGACAGCCTCCTCTGGACTGCTCCTGGGGAGCTCCCTCAGCCCCCTATCCATAGCCCCTGGCAGGTCGACACTTCACGGTTGTTTGTCCAAGATCCAGAGCTTCCCTTTTAATAGCTCTCCTCTCCGGATCCTGTTCAGGCTCCAAAGCCCAAGCCCAGGGCTGCTGGGGCCTCTGTCAGGGCCCACGGGGGCCATCTCACTCCTCAGCAGCCGTCGACTCTCTGCACTGGTTCTCGATCTCAAGATCAGGCATGTGGACTCACTTGTAGCTCCTTGGTTTTGTTTGTTTGTTTGTTTGTTTGTTTGTTTGTTTTATTCTGCATTTGTCTGTGTTTGTTTCTGGGGGCTTGTAACGGAAGGTGAGTCTCCAGCCGGCCCAGAAATGGAACCCCTCCATCACGGCCACGGGATTCATCACTCAGAGGGGAGTTACTAACCCTGTCTAACCCCTCAGCTGGGCTTTCGTGACTTCATACCATGCTGCTTCTCTTTCTGCTATGTGAGCAATATTGCTACTGACAAAGGCAGGCCGTCCCATGACGAACAAGTGGGGCATGATAAAGTAACGCTCAGCTGGTAGCTCTTATGAGGGGAGCACTGACTGCTTTTTTCTGTGCTCGTTGCAGACTCAAGAGGCACACAGGGCTCTCAAAAGAGTTTCTGTGGTGCCCCAGTTCCAGCTAGACATGCATGCCTATGCTACATAGCTAATTTCAGCCTGGTATGTTTTCCATCATGGATTTATAGCCAGAGATGGGGGGGTTGTTTCGTTTTGTTTGTTTGTTTGTTTGTTAGCATTGCTTTGCTGCTGGAGGCAGAGGTATTTAGTGTTAAAGAGTTTGCACGGGTTAAAAAAGACAGAAACATAATTTGTCTGAGGCTCAGCCTGTGGCGGGAGCTGGGGACACCAGGCAGGGGCTCGCCTCCACTCACGTACAGTGAAGGACGAGGCAGGAAGGTCTTCCTGTCTTCATCGTGTTTGCTTCACTTGGATGGAACCTAGCAGAAAATCCCTTGGTACACGAAGAGTTTGTCTCAAGGGAATAAAGCCTTCAGGCGCCTTACCTAGCAGTTACTTTTCTATTTGGGTTTAAGGTTCCAGAAGAAGAGTCCATCCTGGCAGGGAGGCATGGCGGCAGGCAACTGGGGCATATTACGAAAACAGACAAAGCAAACTGGAAGAGAGGCCAAGCCACAAACCCTCAGAGCCCATCACCTGAGTGATGAGTGATATGTGTCTTCCAGCCAGGCTCCTTGTCCTGAAAGTCCCATTACCTCCCAAACACTGCTACCAACTGGGCAGCAAGTGTCCAGATACGTGAGCCGGTGAGGAGCATTTCTCATAGAAACCACCACAAGTTCTCTTAAGAATCTTTACATCTGAAAAAAATAGTAAAATGATACACATTAGGGGAGTTATCATATTAATGATTTCCTGGCTGGACATTCCAGCCACATAGGAGTCATTGCTGAAATTTAAGGTTGGTAGTCTGTTATGGTTTGAATGTAAAATATTGTCCCCGTAGGTTCATGTGTTTGAATGCTTGGTCCCCAGTTGATGGCACGGAGGCGGTAGACATTTTAGAAGATGTCGCCTATCTTAGGGAGGGAGGCACATCCATGGAGGTGAGCCGTGAGGGCTGTGGATCGGGCTGGCTTCTAGCCCCACACTCTCTGCCTTCTGGTCTGCTGCAACATGAACGATCAGCCTCATACTTCTGCTGCCAACTAGAGATGCTTTTTCTTGCGGATAAGGTGCCCACCGCAACAGGCTGCACCTTCAAGCTGTGAGCCGGAATAAATAGTTTCCCCCTTTAATGTTGCATCTTCTCAGGTGTTTGGTCAGAGCAACAAAGGAAGTAACTATCCCACAGTCTTCCTCAGTTTGAATTGCAGCATCTGTCTTTTACCTGTAGAAAGACTTTGTTCCATCAGAGTAAAAAGTCACATAAACTTTTAAAACTGTATTTCATATTATCCATTAAGCTTAAATCATAAATTTATATTTTCCCTGGAGAATAATACACATATTCTTTTGAGCAGCATAAACATGTCCACTGAGACTAATATCCCAAAGGGCACCTTAGTTCTTAACAAGAACAATACAAGAGTTTGAGAAGCCATTAACATTTGGAGGAAAGCAACACTTTCTCTTTGCATATCTCTATGTTGCAAATTCTTTATACTAAATCTGTTACTTTTACTGGTAATGATTTAATTATTGGAATTATAGAAGGTTGACATTTCTTTCCTGTGTACCTTTCTACAACTCCTAAATTTCCCAAAGTTAAACAAGTATTAGCAAACACACAAATGGAGGTAATGTAATTACAAGATAATTCTTGTGGTATATAAATTTAAATGTCCTTTTAAAGAGACATTTAATTAAATGTCATCAATTAGCTAAACACACAAATATGTAAGCTTTCAAAATCTATCTTATTAAGTCCTGAATGATAGATTTTCATCACAGATGTATGAAAATTTTAAGCTCACATAATTTATGTGTTTTAAGACATCTG
Organism: Acomys russatus; assembly: GCF_903995435.1. NCBI lineage: Eukaryota > Metazoa > Chordata > Mammalia > Rodentia > Muridae > Acomys > Acomys russatus. The sequence continues at coordinate 78,824,381 of NC_067141.1, read as the reverse complement.
CTTTTAATTTGACTAGTTAAAATACCTTCTGTACAATGTTTAGATTAAAAAAAAAACCCTCAACATCTTTTTAGTTTGACCATCCTTTGCATTTGAGAAAATAAAAAAATCACAATACACCGAATAAATGAATCATTTTATAAAATACAAATTGACAACTGTGTCCTGTCACACTGCATTCTTCCCCAGGCTTTGGGGCCGTATGCTCTGGGGAGGTCATTCTTTGTGTCTATAAAAACTTCTCTCTTCTTTGATGACAGATGGAGAAAAGGAGACTTGTTCAGTGCTTCAGAGAGTTCTGTCTCCTCCCTTTGTGCCTTCTTAAATGTTTCTTTTACCCCTCCAGATTGTGCGGAAGACAGCCGCTTTAACCATCACATGCAGGCATCCAGTACGGGTGCGATGCCGTCCTGGGGTCTGTAGGAGCGAAAGCGAGCCATAGGTAAGCCATCAAGGGGCCTGTAATTTACTAAGAGAGACAGAGATATATTTAATACACCTAATAAAGGCAATACACAGCAAGTGACTGATAAGACCACAAAAGAAAAATCAGTGCTGCTCAAGAAAGCAACTCTAACCTTGAGGGAGGGGCAAAAGGGAGAAGATATCAGGGCTGAAGGCTGAAGGGCGGCTGGCAAGGGAGGCGCTTTCCAAATGAAGAGTGTAATGAGCAAAGAGGACCAAAGCGAGGAGGGAGATAAGATGGCCGACGTCATACACAGGAATGATAAGCCTGCGAGCTAGCGAGGGAGGGGAGTGTGGGAGAGTTGGGGTGAGAGATGAAGTCTGAAAGATGGTGAAGAGATATGGATAACAGGATGGAGCTTGAAGTTTACTTTAGATAGTGGAGGAAGATGGACATTGAAGGGTTGAAGTGCAGTTAATGGTTTCTGGGGGAGGAAGGGGACATATTTCTTGATTCAACCAGTCGTGAGTTGCCTTTGCTTAGTTCATCACCCCTCATCCATGGTCTTTCAAGAAATCCTAACTAAATGCCCCGTCTCTCTCTCTCTCTCTCTCTCTCTCTCTCTCTCTCTCTCTCTCTCTCTCTCTCTCTCTCTCTCTCTCTCTCACACACACACACACACACACACACACACACATGTACACACACACACACAGAAAGCATAAGCTAGACATGGTGGCTCATTCCCCTGAAATCCCAGCACTGGGTAGGGTGAGGCAGGAGGATTGCCAGGTCTTCAGGGTTAGCCTGGACTGTAGTGTGAGACTCTGCTTCAAAGCAAAAGCAAATGGCTTCTTGCCTTTTCAATGTCCTGTTGGAGTCCTGGCAGATAACCTTCATCTCTCCAGGAAATGTAACTTTATTTGACTTTCTACTTCACTCTCAATTAGAGTCTTGGGTAGGAAAAGTCCTATGAGCTTTTTGGCTTTCATAAATTGGAAGTCATTTTTCCTGCTCATGAAAGAAATGATTTCTACTCAACAGAAGTGAGAAACCTGAAGGTTGTGATTACACGGCTCCCTGGACTCATCAACGTTTCTGCCTTTGATTTGGCAATCTTACATCAATACTCTTTTGCATCGTCTCTTTGATCTTACTTTCTCATTTTCTCGGTCATCTTTAATGTTTAAATACTCAATACATAATTATTATATACTACATATTTTAATGAGAAATGTACTTTTAATATCATGGTTAAGGTATATTGACAAGGACTAACAATTTTAATATATAAATATCATGACATTATCAGACAAATAAATGAATTTAAATTGCTCTAACATAAATATGCTTTTGTTGGGAAAAATGAATACTAGATACCTCAGTAATCTAAAACCCTCTATTTGGTGTACTTGTATTTTTCACTACTACAATTTACCAACCTTCAGAAATGTCAAAGCGATGGGTACTGTATCTTTGCCTTGGCATTCAATTATTTGTTTAAATAATTACGGATGAATTTAAAAGATGAAGTTACCTGTCTTAAAGTATGCATATTCTTTCACAGTTTCTAATATGTTTCATCAAATTACACTACGGTTTACATTCCTCAAAGTGTACATGGAAATACTCTGTCAACGAATAATTGGCTACAATGAGAATTTTCTTTCTCTAATCCATACCAATGTAATATCATGAGATGGCTTTAAAATGTCCTATAGTGGAAGTTTTGGCTTTGTTAACAACTCAGTTATGTTATGCAAATACGTTTTTCTTTTAATCCCAAGTGTGGGATATGTGACTGCCTTAGTATACCCACAGGCGATAATATCCTTGTGCGGTATGCGGTCTTTGCCAGCTGTAGATAGTTTAATTCTGGGACTCAGAGAGGGTATAAATGAGAGAGAGAGAGAGAGAGAGAGAGAGAGAGAGAGAGAGAGAGAGAGAGAGAGAGAGAGAGAGAGAGAGGCGGTTGTTCAAGGGCTTTGAGGAGATGGACAGAGGAGGAAGAAGGCTGCTGGTTCTTCCTGTTTCTTTACTTGCCATTTGCTGTTGCTGGACTTGATGACAGAGACTGGTATTTTTCCAAAGAACCTGATGACACTAGCCACCAGGAAGTAGCTAAGAAACCTACGTCCATCCCTTTTACCCTTCTAACCTTTCTGCCTACCTAGCGTTGGGGCCTTGGGAGGAAGACAGAGGCTTAAGAGCCCCAAGTAAAACAGAGTTAAAAACTAGAGTACAGCATCCCAGCTGACATAGGGAAAGCTCACTCTCTTCAAGGACATTTATTTAAAATCTGATAAAATAAAACAAAACAAAATTAATAATATATAATCAAGACAAAAATTAATGGGAAAAATAAAATACCTAGCTTCCAAATTCTCAAAACCACAGCAGCAAGGGGCTAAGAAGATGTGTAAGTGTACTTTTTGTGCAGGCACGAGAACCTGGCTTCAAATCCTCAGCACCCATGTAAGTAGACAGACAAGGCCACACATATGACTGCAACCCCGGCGCTGTGAGGGGCAAAGATAGAACCATTCCAGGGCCTTGTTGGCCACCAGCCTAAATGTAGGTTGGCGATGGCTTGTCTCAAGGAAATAAGTCAGAGAGTGTCAGAGTAGGGCACCTGACATACTCCTTCAGTCTCTGAGGTACAAAGGAGAACCTGCAAACATATGTATATACACAGTACACACACACACACACACACACATACAAACACACACATACACATACTTTCTCACACACTCGCACACATACAAACACACATACACACATTTTCTCTCACATACACTCCTACACAAACACATACACATACTTTCTTACACATACACTCATACACAACAGACATACACATACACACACTTAAACACACTCACACACACTCATACAGACATACGCATACACATACTTGCTCACACATTCACACACACTCATACAAATACCCACACTTTCTCACACACATGCTCCTACACAAACAAACATATACTATCTCATACACACACTCCTACACAAACAAACACATACACACACTTTCTCACACACACACTCATACACATACATACACTTTCTCACACACATACTCACAAAAGAAAGAAAAAAAGAGAGAGGTAAAGAGAAAGGAAGAAAGGAAGGAAGGAAGGAAGAAGGAAAAATAATTCACAAAGCAGAAGCTCAGACAATCGTACAGAGAGCCTCAGAATCTCCACAGGCCAAGTGTAAGGGGCAGGCCCGTGCACACTCAGGTGAAGAATGACGCCACTGTGGAGAGATAATGGTAGCAAAGCAAATCTCCGTGTTGGAGATAAGAAAAGTGAGTCCCAACTTCACGGGCACAGTCAGAAAGGCTGCTGTCTGCGCTGGGCCACTAGAAGGGACAGCCACTTTCAGCACGTAGGTCAGGACAAGCTGCAGGGGTGATCCTGGGGAAGCAGAAACCCTTCCACCAGGATGGCAGAATCTCCCGGAAACAAAAGGAAAGCGCTGTGTAAGTCGAGTGTAGCAACCAGGAGTGGAATGTGCAAGCAAAACAATTGCTTCAGCTGAGCTCACATAGAATATTCCAAGTCAGACAAGGAATCTAACCACCCACCATACATTGGGTGTAAGAACAATCTAGGATAGCTTTAGAATGTTCAAGATTAAGAAGGGTCACAAAGCATAAAGCAGAATTTTAACATGAGCAAGAGAGTGAGATTGAAAACTAAGCATGGGAGAAAATTCAAAACGAAAACCAGGGTACTTAGAGGATAAAGAGTATATTAGATACAGATTCCTCAAGACCCAAAGCCAAAAAAAATCAACAGCACAAAACAGTTATCTGATCACAAAGCAATTGTCATAAATCAAGTATGAAAATATGGCTTTAGAAATTAGAAATGAAATGAAATGAAAATCCCAGACTTAAATCACCCAAGATTAAAGAAGAAACCACAGTGGAAATGAAGAAATCTTTATATTGAAATAATAGCAAAACTCATTATATCAAAATACGTGGAATGCAGTTTAAAGTACTGAAAAATATTCTTACTTGAAAAACAACAAGAAATTGTGTGTGGAGGGACTGTTCATTTTAAAGCAAGAACAGAATTAATGAAATGCATACAAGAAAGAATTAAGATTGTTAATGAAATAAATTCTTAAGATATGAATGAAATAGGTTAATCACTATCAAGATTGCTCAAGGAAATAAAGAAAGCGTACATGACAAGAAAAATGTTTTAGAAACAATATCCACTTACGACAGATATTTAAAATGACATAAAGATAATAGGAGCAATTTTATGCCAAGAAACTTGAAAAATCAGATGAATAATGAAATAAGAATAAAAAGTGTTTGAAAGCAGCATCAGAGTGTACAGGGAAACCCGAGAAGTTCTCCAGACACGCAAGCAAGCCGAGGAGCTTAGCAAGCCTGCTGGCCTCTCTTGGGCTGGGTTTTATATCTGTTCATGCACAGCCCTGAATTCGGAGTTCCATTTTTTCTAGGAAGCGAGCGGTTATACTGATAGTTTTCCTCTAAGACAGTCAACATCTACAAATTTTAGACTCACTGGACAACCTAGGGAAAGAGACCAGGTTTTTTACATCTGATAAACTGAAACAACCCTCCTTTTTGTAAGCAGTTAAGGGTGTCTGCTCCTGCCCCAAGCAATGGCGACCTGAGTGACACCTCTGGTCAGAGTTGCAAGGTGTGTGTGTGCTCTTTTTCTTCTGAGTGAACTTGAAATTAATTTCTACACAAAGATTAACAACTCAGATTTAATTAAATCTTATATTTTTAAGTCTGAATCATATTGTTTAAGGAATACTTAATCATTTTATTTTGTTGTTTTGGATTAGCTGTTTAAAGACAGAAGGCTCCAGGCTCCAATTAGCTGCTGTAAAAAAAAATTAATTTAAATAACCTAATTGACAACTTGCTGGAAGCTACAGTCTTGGGTGCCTAAATGATTTAATTCCTTGCAGAAGTGGCTGTAAGGTTTATGTTGTCTTATAAAACAACTCTAGACCCACCTACTACCAGATACTCACCACATGTCTAACTCAGGAGCTCCACACTGGCGCCTAGAGCCCACGGTCACCTCTCACAACTGCCTACAACCAGCTCCAGCACATCCAGGACCCTCTTCTCTGCTCCCCGGGTACTTGCACTCATGTGAACACATGCATACGCACGCACATACACACATACACACACATATACACGCATACACTCTCAAACACACACATACACTCTCAAACACACACACATACATACACATACTCTCAAACACACACACACATATGCTCTCAAACACACACACGAATATCTACATTGGCATTTAATCCATGGAAGGCACATGTGAAAGCCAGACCCAACCTTTCCCTTAAGGAATTTCAATGTGAGAAAACCAGCATTCAGAGGAGCTATGGATGTAAGTTCAGGAGACGGGAATGCAAGGGCCCTGGGACAGCGTACAGTGGGCAAGGTGCCAGACACGTTTGCTGAGCACTCACTCTCTGTGGGATGGAGTCAAGTGAGCCATGGAGGAAGAACACATGAAGGAGATCTGGTCGGGAGATGGTGGATAGGGATGGGGCAACAGAGAAAGACATTCGAGATAAAGAGGAAAACTCTGTTTGGACCCCTAGGCAGAGGCCATGGTGCTCGTGTGCTGGAAGAATCCCAGCACTGGGGCAGCACACAGAACAAAGCGCCCTGGTTTGAAAAGCATGACAGTCTGCAGTGGGGCCAGTGCCCACACGCATTATGAACCTGAGGAAGAGTTTGGAGTGGTTTCTCAGGAAACAGGAAGGCCTGAAGGGCTGTGGGTGGGACAATGTGATCAAATTGTATTTTGTAAACTCACCAACTACAGAAGACAGAGTGGCCTGGGGAACAATGTGGTGAACAAAGACATGGAGAGCAGGCAAGAGCATGCCACAGCCATGCATGGGAGACATCCTGGGGACAAGGGGACTATATCAACAAATGATGACAAATGACATATGAAAGGGTCTCCGATGCCACCCTTGCTTCTGGCCGAGACATATTTCCGTGCTCTGCACACTTTGCTCATTAGGCTGTCTCTTTGTCTTCCTTCTCCTCGTGGAAACAGGTCACACAGCACACACACGAAGCAGGAAACGGGGTCACTTGTCTGAGAACATATACATGTAGTAATAGTCCCCACCATGCCAGTGCCCTGTGATGGCTAATCATCATCATCAACTTGATAGGACTTGGACTTACTTAGAAGGTGTTTCTGTGTCCATAAAGGCATTTTCAGGAAGGCCTAACTGATGAGAGAAGATCACCCTGAAAGTGAGCAGGACTTTTTATAATAGAAAGTTGAGCGTTGACATAGATCTCTCTGGCCTTGGTTGCAAATATAACTAACTGCCTATCACCACAGCTCCCCCTGCATGACAGACTATATCCTCAAACTGTGAGCCAAAATCAGCCCTTCTTTCCAAAAGTCACGTCTAGTCGGCTGCTTGGTCACAATAACTTTAAAAGCCATCAATACAAACCCTAAACAATTATTATTCAGGGATTTATTATCCAAGAAATGAGACTATTCTGTTCTTTCTCAAGGGACTCCTTCATTAGTCAGACCCACCAAGTACGATCTTTATGCATTCCCGGTGCCTTTCCACCTATGGAGATCAAAGTTCCCAAGAGCCACTGGCTTGGGTTATAATGGCCATTTAGAGTCTTGGTAAAAATTAATGAAGCAGAGAATGTGGGTCCATGCAAGGGAGCAAGGAAATGAGCTGCCTTGGAGGCAAGTGCTCTTTACCTCTTTGAGGTAAGTTCAAATGTCACTTCTGAGGTTCCGCCCTCACTGTGTGGGCATCTCCTCTTCCTCCAGCTTTCGCCAAAGCACTGTGAATGTCCGCTTTTCTCACCATCACAGCCTGCCATATTGAAAACACTCGGATGCTGGATGCAGAAGTAAATAAGTGGACAGATGAACGGATGGCGCTGGGTTAGTTGGCTGTGATGTGAGAAGATTTTAGTGGTATGCAAGGGGTTGGATTATGCGGCTCCTAAGAGCCCCTCTACAGAAGTGGGCTCCCTTCTAAGCTATGGGGAAACTCTTTCTTTCTTCTGTGTGTGAGAGTGTACATGTGTGCATGTGTGTGCCCATCTGAGTTCCGGTATGGACGCCAGCTCTCTCACACTACCTTATTCTTTTGAGATATAGTTCTCACTGGACCTAGAGCTGGGCTGGTGACAAGTCAGCCTCACAGATCTAGTCTAAGCCTCCCATTCTGGTGAGATTGTAGGTGCACCTGGCCATCAAGGTTTTTGTTTTGTTTTGTTGTTTTTATGAAGGTGGTGGAGGTTTGAGCTCAGATCCTCAAACTTGTACAGTGAGCGCTCTTACTTGCTGAGTCAGCTCATTTGGGCCATCAACTCAATCTTATGCTGAAACCCTGTGTCCTGATGATCTCAGAATAAGGCCACTTGGAGTTTTGCTAACATTCCAGAGCCCAGACTCACCCTCCGACCTTTTGTCATGCTTTAATACTAAGATAAGTTTTCACTTGGCATCAGGGAAGTCCTTTTTCTAATGAGGAGGTACCTTTGTTTGCTTGTTTGTTTTTCTCTGTCCCACACTTTGTGTTTGTTCTGTCTCTTCCTTGTCTCCTTCCCTCTCTAATTCCCCACTCACCATGCCTCTCTCCTGTAAGCCTCATTTTAATGTTTGGGACCCACGCAGGAGCCCAGGGTCTCTAGATCTAGGAACACATTTCATGTGGCAGTCTCTGAGAACTGCATCTACGTGTGCTGCACTGGGAATGCTTCGTTGCCTTGCCTTTAAGCCAAGTCAGCGCATCCTGCATCCTTATCAATGTCCTGTGCAAGTGCTGTAGGATGAAATGACATTTTGTGACACGAGCAGGTACCGGTGTCCTGTGGCTGCCATAAGGAAATGATTGATCAGTGCACTAAACCCCAGGCATGCATCCGGCGTGGGCTAAGTGTCTCTTGAAGACTGTAGAGGAGAACCCGTTCCTTATCTGTAAGCTTCCAGTGGCTTCAGACTGTCTGTGGCTTGTGGGCGCATCACTCCCGTTGCTGTTGTCCCTGTCTGTCCTTAACTCATTCTACCTTCCTTGTATTTGGTTGCATTTAGGCTTGAACCAGATAATGCAGAACATAGCATTCCTCTCAAAATCCTTAATTTAAACATACTTTTTTGATGTACATATTAATATTCATTGTTTTGGTACATATTTTATTGGTTTCAAAGGGCACACCTTTGGGGACCTGCATTTGGCACACCATACAAAGCTTACTTCGTCCTGTCATGATCCCAGGAGAAACAACAAGCCAGTGTAAAGTTAGTTTAAACATGTACTTTGTGCCTTACATTTACAGTGGCAACAGTGTGACACTGTGGACAGGAAGCTCCCCAGGATAAAGGAAGTCTGAAGTCATTTCAGTTGCAATCCTTTCTGCATAATCAGTGAGGAATAAAATGTAAATGGCTAAGTGTCCCACTCTGTGGTACTTGGTATGATACAAACATGTTCTTTTCAATATTTCCCCAAAGAAAGGATGCTTATCACTTCTACAGTGAGAACCATGGTGGTGGTGTAGAAATACCGTGCAGAGGCTTGGGCCCTCTGTTTCCACACTAACACTCTAGAGATCTGTGTCATCTGCTGGGGGTAGGGTGAGGGCATGCTTATTGCAGCAGGTTCCCACAAGACCTAATTACAAAGCCAGGACAAAATAACAACACAGGGACTGTCATGAGGGACATGGTGACCACATCAGCATTGTCTTTAGATCACTGTTTGAGAGAAGTGCTAAACTCCCCTCCCCGCACCCCCAATCCCCTTCCCCTCCCCCAACCCCCTCTCTCACCCCTCCCCAATCCCCTTCCCCTCCCCCCAATCCCCTCTTCCACCCCTCCCCCAGTCTCAACCCCCCTCCCCCATCCCTGCTCTGTCCCCGAACACTGAGTGTGTCTCTGAAAAAGACAAGATGAGATTTGGGGAGAAAAATTCCTGGAATCCCATTTCATCATTCTACTTTTCACCAAGTCATTAAAAAAAAAAAAGCTGGCTATTTCAGGAACTGAATTGTTTTCAAACTTCACAGGTCTTGAAGACTCCCGTGCCACATTTATGCTTCAGAAGTTATAATGCGCTTGTTTATTTCAGCAAAACTTTATTTAAAAGCACCGACTAGCATGTGCAAAATATTCTGCTGGGACTCCCAAGTGCCTATTTTAAAGTTGTATTCATGACAGAACTGTTTGACCAAATAAGTGTGGGTTCTGAATGTGCCCAGATGTTCTGTTTAAGGACCCAGCACAGATGTCTATCACCATCACCCCCGCTTCTGTTTGCAATAGGGTAAAGCGGGGGTTGCCATGCAGTTTCACACACACACACACACACACACACACACACACACACACACACACAGTTGCCATAGCATCATGTCAGCATTTTGGGTTGAAGACTACGATGTAACTTAACACAGTAAAGAATATGCTACGTGTCTGTTTCTTTTCTTGTTTCAGTGGTGAGACATTTGGACAAAGGCAACTTAAGGGAGAAAGGGCTTATTTTGCCCCACAGTTCAGTGGTACAGCCGGTCCTCTGTGGCAGGGAAGTCACGCAAACAGGGCCTCAAAACAAGCTGCTCGCCTCACATTTGAGTGATAAACGCACATTCATCTCACTTTTTATACAGATCTCAGCCCAGATGAAAATCATCTGCCACAGGCATGTCCAGAGCCTGACCTAAGGTAGATAAACCCTCACGGGGGCACTGGGAGGATTGCTTCCTAAGCCCTTTTAGATTCTGTCAAATGGACAATTAACACCGAAACCAACTCGTCTTGATGGTTTTCAATCCAGGAAATTTCTGTTCTAACATTCTTTAATTTTACACCCAAAAGTAATCTACGTGTGCCCTTCACTGTCAACCCTGATAAGGACGTCAGCATGGAGAAAAACACAGAGCCCAAGCTTTATAAAGGATTGCCCAGATGCTCAACACAACGGCCTTGGCTGGTTTTGTTTACTTGTTTTCCTGTCAGGACTATATTTCACAGTATGAGCTAATCTATACTTCCCCCATAGTCCCTGGTGGGAATAGAATGAATGAGTCAACACATTCCATTCTGATCTTTCCCTGAAATACAGTTTCCATGAAAGATTTTTATTAAAGTTACTCAAAAGGACAAACCCAGGTGGCCTAGCACAGGTGCTTCCTTTGTATAATTGGAACCAATGAACGTTATCAGGAGTTTGTTTGTTTGTTTGGTCAGAGAGAGGAAGAAAGAAGCAAGCAGTAGCAGTGTAATGGGAATTGATATTCTAAGTCTCCTCTGCTCGGCATGAAACTTAAATTGCTGGTTTGCCTCTCTTTTACCTATGGAGGTTGGCAGGTTGACCAAGAACTCTGTCTAAGAATATGAATGGACCAAAAGGATGAGCTAGTGAAAGGCCAGGGCTGCTGTTCACATTTTAGAAGAAGATGATTGACACACCAGGCCCAGATGTCATCATAAAGAATGAAGGGATGGAGCTCAGAAACTAGGAAGGAGAGATGCTCTGGGAAAGTGGATTTCTTAGATCTAGGGAAAGAGAAGAGTGGGCAGTGCTCGCCTAGATGCACGGGAGTCTGAGCGAGTGTTTAGATGAATGACTGAGCCAATGCTGGAACTGCAGCAAGGGAAGCACTTAGCTTCCAAGAGCTTGTAGTATGGTTGGGAGGGTGTTGAGTCACTAAGACAGTTCCCGCAAAAACTTGAAAAGATATCTAGTCTATAAATTGTTAAGACCTAGAAGCTTCAAAACCTCTAACATGAAGCTAAGAATGAGGCTGGGATGAGAGGCTGAGGGTGGCTGTCCTAGAAAACTATGCTTCATACTTCGGAATTTGAGTAGGAGACACACTTAAGCCCCATCTTACTTGAATCTTTACACTCTCAACCACATTTGAAACAGATACAGTTTGATAAGTGAACAAAAGCATCTAATAGCCTTTAATTCTCCTCAGATGCAAAAACGCTATCCCGTGACACCTAAGATGGTGTAGACAGGACTCATTAAGTCTCACAGGCTTGGTGTATTAATAATTGGTCAGGCCATTCATTTAAACTCACAAAGGCTTTAGTTATTGTCCTGGTTACTGTGACTAAATGCCTGAGTGTACTTTAAGGAAAGAAGGAAAGCAGGGTTTGTTTTGACTCTGAATTTGAGGGTACAGTCTACCATGTTGGGAAAGACATGGTGTCAGGGAGAATGGTAGGTTTGTGCTATAATGGTCATACTGTGCTTGGTCCGGAAGCAGCCAGGGGACAGGAAATGGCTCCAGGTTATAAACTTTGAGGTCTTGTACTGGTGACCTACTTCTTGTGGGACTCCACCTTCTAATGGCTCCGCACGTATATTTAAAAAAAAATAAGCATTTATTTTCGCTTTTAATTATGTGTACGTATTTGTATCTGCGTAGGGGACGTCATTGTCCACAGAGGCCAGAAGAAAGTGTGGGCTCCCGCTCCCCCGCCCCCCGCCCCCGGAGCTGGAAGTACAGGCGGCTGTGAGTTGCCTGACTTGGATGCCAAGAACCAAACTGCGATCCCGAGTAAAAGCAGTGTGAGCTCTTAAAGGCGGAGCCACGTCTCAGGCCCTGATTCCAGAACCTTCTACAAAGCACTACCAGCTGGAGGCCACGTGCTCAAATGCGCAAGCCTGTGTCTAAACCAGAACACAAGGGCGTTGACTCAGCCACTGAAGGTGTTGTGAGCTGAATGTGAAATGTCCCAGGCTCAGGCGTTGGCTGCTTAGTCCTCCCTGGGTGGTACGATTTTGGGAAGATGTTAGAAGGTGGGGCCTCGTTAGAGGAAGTAAGTCACTGGAGACATACCTGCAAAGTTATGTGTGTGTCTGAGCTCCGCCCCCTCCATCTCTTTCTTTTTTATCTTCTGTGAAGCGGAATGCTCTGCCCTTCACATTCTGCGGCAGCTGTGCTGTGCGTCATCACGGAGCCTAGAGTCACAGAGCTACAAGGCCTGTGCCTGAAACTGTGCACTGAGAGCAATCTCCCTCACCTCTCAAAGCAACTCAAATACTGTTTTTCTCAGGCATTACTTGTGGCAAGTATCACACAGGCAACAAATACATTGGCCCAATTTTTACATGGTGACACAATAAAGTCTCCATTTTGTTCTGCCCCGGAGCTTTGGCCCGCAGCTGAAGAGAATGAAGACACTGGGTCCTTGATGTAATGATCACAATCTTCCCACTCTAACACACGTGGGCCAGTGGCTAAATTTAAGCATATGATGAAATAAAGTGCATTAGTGGTTGTCAGTGTTGAATTATTAACTTCCTATATTCAAGCCATAAATGGTCTGTTTTTACAGTGCATTTTGAGTAAGGTCATCTGCAAATAGATCTCTGAAACTACAGTTCCCTTGGCTCCGTGGCTGCCACTCAGGTGCAGTTTATCGGGACATTTCGGTGCCATACTTGAGGAGTGCATGCTGTTGGTGCCTAGGGGCAGAGGCAAGGATGCTTCTTGACACCCCTCAATGGTAAGCGTGGCTCTGTGCACAGAATCACCAACCCAGTGCTGTCACTTGTGCTGTGGTTGACAAACGCTATCTTGTATTAAACAGCTGAAATGTTTTCATTCATCTATCCATCCAACTACCCATCTGTCCATACACCATCCATCTATCCACTCAGCCATCCATATACCATCCTCCACTCTATCCATCCCTCCAAATACTCAACCAACATGGATCCTGCTCAACACCCACAATGGGTCACATAGGTAGGTGCTCTTTTGTTTCCACTACCACTCAGAAAACTGAGTTTAGCTCTTTAATGTCAATCATTAGTCATCTCTTTCATCTCTGCTCTCCAGATAACATCCAATTACCCACAAGTCACCAAGCTTCTGCATTCCACAATACCCAGTCTTTGTTTTTGTTTTATAACTCACTGAGGTCACTTCTCCTCCTGGCTATTGGAACAGTGTGACTGAGCCCACAATATACTGAGAGAAGAAATCAACATGTTCTCGGGCAAAAGATTTACCTGGCATGCTTGGTGGGTCCAGCCAGCCCTATGATAGCCTTCAAGTCTGGTTAGTGAGGATGCCTCCCCAGAGTGGGGTAAGAAGGCTGGGTTCTGTAAAGGCTTTGCCAGGCCAAATTTCCTGGAGAAAAATTCACTATCCATAAAACACACTTTGAGTAGCACCAAAGTGCACAGTGACCCATAGCTTTCTTCTTCTGAACAAATTGTTTAAAGAGCAAGATGTGTTGGGGAGATACTGGGTACTGGAGAATTAACAGCAGGTGCTATTTATAGAGCCACTGCCTCTGCAGAGTTCCCTCTGCCCAGGGAAGGCTATTAATCTCTTCCAGCAAGAGAAAAAAAAGAAGTAATAAACTCAATAATGATTTAGAGCAAGGGGAGAGAGAAAAAGCATTGAGGCTAATACTAAGGTGGATCTAAGCCAAGAGATTAGCTACTCTCTGTGGAAAATAACACACACACACACACACACACACACACACACACACACACACACATACACACTTAGAACATCAATACACACAGGAACATGAATGCTTTTGCCTTCGTCCTCTCTGAACTCACTACTTTTATTTACCTTCTTAAGGCAGTTAAATGGCTTTTCTTTTTTTGATGACTGACAGACACAGTCTTCAAATGCTCTCTAGATAGGCCACACATAAAAAGCTAAGACATGTGGGGCTGACTGAGACAACACTGTTGCTCACCAATACCTAATAAACTAAATTAATTAGCTCTTGTTTGAATTCTTTTTATCAATGAAAAAATATCAGGACATATTTTACAATATGCATGTTTCAGCAAAATTTACTTACATGCTGGTGGAAAGAGCGTAGAAAAGCTGGAGGGAAAGTTCTGTTTTTATATATAAATTGAGCCAACAAAGTGCAGCAGCATTAATGCAGTTGTTTATTCATGAAGAAACTCACCTTTTTCCTCAAAGTTCTCATGGATCATAAGAATAAAATAGGAAAGTTGTAGCATCGATTCCCTTGAAAGTAACTTATTTTTTTGGGAAGGATTATGAATGAATAACTTTCCAAAGAAAGTGCCTGTGCTCTCTGGTGAGCAGGAAGCATCTTCAATGCATGCCTTCAGAGTCTGCCTTTTAGTACGTGAAGTATTCTTTATTCCTTGGTGCCAACAAGTGACAATGGAAAGAAAGAGAGACCTGGGCATCCAGACAGAAAATAGGCCTTGCCACACAGCCATCATGAAGTTTGGATGTGCGTGCAACCAGTTGTCGAAAGAGGGGTGTGGAGCAATAGTGTGCAATAAACGGCAAGTGGTTGCTTTTCAAATCTCAAGAGCTGAGCCTTACTTGATGCCCAGTCTCTTTGACCAGGGTACGGGAAGTAACTGAGAAAGGCACAAGCTTACCACCACAGACTAGAGCTGGTGCTTGCTGGTAGACAAGAGCCCAGTGTGCTGGGAAATAAACCCTAAAAAACAATTTTTTTACATTAACATTAAAAAAATTAATATGGGCTTAATGAAAGGGGAGAGAAGGACACCAACTGGGAGTGGAATGGTCACGGCACGTTTGATAGGCTCCCAGGACTAAAACACACCGGGTAAGACAGAATCCTGAGGACCCGAGTTCCGGTTCCCAGAACCCATGTAAACTAACTTGGCTTGTGGTACATGCTTGAGTGGGAGCGTATCGATTCCTGAAACTCGCTGGCTAGTCAAGTTATCTGAACACAGATGTGCTTCAGGGTTAATGAATAAAGTGGGTATCAAAAGAATAAAAAAAGGTGGAGAGTAATAGAAAAGATGCCTCACACT
Organism: Acomys russatus; assembly: GCF_903995435.1. Classification (NCBI taxonomy): domain Eukaryota; kingdom Metazoa; phylum Chordata; class Mammalia; order Rodentia; family Muridae; genus Acomys; species Acomys russatus. Next base: position 78,809,113 of record NC_067141.1, on the reverse strand, counting down.
GACCTCTGGCCTCAACACACACAGTGCCCTTGTACCTTCACACACGTGGACATACACCTACACCAACGCCCTCCCATCACCAGCGCCACAGGATGATGTGTTATACTGCAGGGCTTTATAAAAACAAAACAAAACAAAACAAACAAACCTTCTCTTAGAAAGACATAAGGTGTCAACCGCATGGTCTGAACTGTTATATAAGAGACAGCTCACAGTTTGCATTATGTTGAATACCATTGTCTCAATGACTGCTCACTATGGAAAACTTGGGGAGCAGAAAATCACTTGTCCCCAGTCTGTGGTTGACTGCAGTGAAGTGTGGTGAGACGGGAACCAACCTATGCTTTCCAGTTTCTACTTGAGCGATCATTAGCCATAGGAAAATGAAACGTGGAGAACAAAGTCTCCAAGTGGAGTTCTGGCGTCACTGGGCCATTTAGAACACAGAGCACACTCTGCAGGGGACTGTGCGGCTGTGTGCTGAAGTGTAAATAGGAATAAGCAGTCTTGCCCCATGGCACGTCTGCAGGTCACATCCCTACTCTTTTGAAGTTCTTTATAAATGTGCTCCTCACGGTAAGAGGGCTGGGAGATGGCTCAGTGAGTAGAGCTCTTACTGTGCAGGCATGTAGATGTGAGTTCAGATTCCCAGCATCCACCTAAAGCTTGACATGGTAGTGCACGTCTATAATCCCAGCACTCCTATAGGATGTGGAGGCAGGGGGATCTCTGGAAGCTTGTAGACCAGCGTGGCAGACACGCGGTGAACAAGAAGAGGCTTTGCCTCAAACAAAGTGGAAGGACAGACCTAACCTCCAAGTTTACCCTCTGACCTCCTCATATGCACTGTGGCTCATGCAAAGCCATACTCACATACAAACAGGTACGCCGCACAAACGCTCACACAACGGAAGAAACATCATACTGTAAATGAAGGAAAGGGGAAAAAAATTAAAATTAATTTGTCTCGTTGACAGACTGGTAGTGAACGTTTATAATAAAATCCTCCACATCATCACAAGTGAGCAGGATATAATGGACTCGAGTGAGAGAAAACCATGTCAAGAGTGTCACCAGCACCTGCTTCTGCCCAGACTTCTATCCTAGGCATTTGCCTTATATTTGGCCTAGTTCTTTGCAGTTTTAACACCTGAGACAGAATTCACATAAGAAAAACTTCTCTTTTCTCCCACCCAAAAAGGCATAGACTTTGTCCATGTGATGGTTTAAAAGCCCCATGGACCTATGGCCTAGCACCATGGTATCATGGTGAGCGTCCGTTTATGCCTAGCCTGCATGACACTCATCTGTCCCCTGATGGCTCTTCAGTGTGTTGACCAGTGACACTGGCTTGCACTTCCTTCCTTTTGAAAATACTCTTAAGAACAGGAAGCTTCTTTTCAACATTTTGGTCAGAGGGATTCCTAGACTTACTTCCTATAACAGTGGTTCTCAACCTGTGGGAAGTGGCACCCACAAGGGGTCACATATGAGATATCCTGTGTATCAGGTATTTATGTTATAATGTGTAATAGTCATAAAGATTACAGTTATGAAGTAGCAGCAAAATAATTTTATGGCTGGGGAGGGTGTCACCGCAACATGAGGGACTGTTTCAAAGGGTTGTAGCCTTAGGAAGTTTGAGAACCAGTGTCTTATGATATGAGGTAAGGTATTTCTGAACATACGTCCAAAGACTAACAAGCCATGCTCAGCCATCCTGTGGTCTCTGTCACAATTCGCTGCCATGGCCTGACCTTGGGTTGGAACAATATGCATTTGTCTCTGCTCAGTTCTCTATGGGCTTTTACCACAGGAAAAGAAAAGTACAGGGGACACAGTGATTACACGCTGCACCTAAAGATCTCATGAAATGTACAGTAGCCTTGTTACAGAGAAAACCCCCAGCAAGGAGTCAGATATGACAGGGGACCCTGACTTGCAGAACTGCTTAGACATTGGGAGCCCTGGTCTCCCGGGTGTGCTAATGACCTCGCTTCTGCTTGCTGTCGCTCTCAACAAGGTCCTTCTCATCAAAATTTTTGTTTATTTTCCAGAGATTTCCCTATTAGTTGTAGAGATGAAGTCGTTCTCATGATTTGCTCTGCTAGCAGTCAGGTCTGGGGTTAGAGGAGGAATATGCTCCTGGCAAAAACACAGTAAGGGCCACACCAAAAGGAAACCAGCCCAAGGAAGAAAGACGGGCTAAGATCCCAGGTTTCCAGTTGTAAAAAGTAGCTGAAACCAATGATATTTGAGTCTCTCTTTGTTTAATCTCATATATTTTCTCCATTTTCACAAACATAGACCAGTGTTTGTTTTAGGGTTACACATAGACACTCTACATTGCACTTGAGAGCTGATCCACACACTGAATTGGTTTTGTTTTTTTTGTTGTTGTTGTTTTGTTTTTGTTTTTTTAATAAGAGCAACGAACAGTGTGTTCAAAGTCCTTATATGGAGTCAAGATAACCCACTTTTCTTAAAACTCAGAAACGGTCCTGCTACTGATGACTTTTGAGTGTTTACCTTTAGCCTGCCGGTGACAGTTCAAAGTGCAGCCACTTTTCAGTGCGCACACTTCGCTAGCTCCTCCTGAGTTATGTGAAGGTTGAAACGGCTTCAAGGGAACGGAGTTCTCCCTGTGCAGTGGCTGCTGTGAAGGTTGGAAAGCTCATATGGTCTGGTTGCTCCTCCGCCCGTCCTGGCCTGAAGGTCCAACTGGAAGAACCAGCCCAGCTGTGCAGCCTGGAGGCTCCAGGACCCTTTCCTCTTGTTCCACAGAAAATGGCCTAGTCATTTGAGTAGATGAAAATCATGAAATTCAGAGTTCAATCACACCCTTTGACCAAAGGAATGTCTTGACTGGTAAGTGCCTAACATAGGCTATGAACTGAGTATGGAAGCCCATCTTCCTCAACTCTGGGAGTGACTTAGAAAGCCATTTCATATCACAGCCTGATGTGACATCACACCCTAACCCCATCCTCCGGAGAAAAGACACTTCACCAAGTTTTCCCATGTGCTGTTGAGAAAGGCTGCTGTGACAGAATGCCCCTAGGGTTCAGCTAGGCGTGTCCCAGCATGGACAGTTTGGGCTTTTATTAGGTGATAGGGTGGTCTCTTGCGTTAACACCCACTAGCTGAATTTGTGGCAGCAGCGCTGGTCCAGGAACAGACCAAAGTCTAGGGAAAATGAAGAGCAACTATCTTCTTAGGATTTCTCCTGGGCCCATCCTGAATTTCACCCCCAGCTAAATTAAATAATCACCAAGACCCAGCACTGTCCTTCGTCTTGACCCAGGGCCCTAGGCTGCAGCGTCACTGGTACCCACATGGTGGCCACTGATCTGGCGGCAAAAGCCTCTGGGCTTCTCTTTCTCAGGAAGCTGCATCTGAGGCCAGGGCACGCTGAAGGACTATAGGTACCTGCTATACTCCTGAGTAACTTCTGTGCACAGTCATCCCCAGCCAGCAAAGTCTTCTATGACCCAACCGCTGGTAGAGATACTTGACATTAGTTGCATACAGTATTTCTTGGAGCGTTATTAGCTACTTACTTAAACTACTTAGCAGCACGGACCAGGATGGCCTTGAACTTTGAGAATCCTGCCTCTGAACCACAGTGCTGTAATTATGGACAGGTGTGCACAGCTGTACCATGCTTACTAGGCTTTTTCGTGCTACGTTGAGGAAAACTGAGTTTTTCATAGGCATCACTTGAAGATCTTTGTTTAGCCAGTGATGTAACATGAAATATTTCTGTTAATCTCATGCACGTATACAAAGCTTGCCCACACAAACGTGCGTATAACGCACTGTGCTCCTGTCTCCTCACACTCTTATCCCTCTCCCACTGCTGTCGACCCCCTTCTCCTCCTCCTCCAGATCCCTCCTCCTATTGTCACGTCCTTTTTTTTTTTTTTTTTAAAGTTTCTGATGACGTAGGCTTGCCTGCATGAGCACAACCTTTAGCCCTTGAAGGTACAAAGTTATTTCAGTAACAGGAGCCCTGCAGACTCCACCTGCAAGAAAAGAGTGGCAGGTGAGAGTCTCCTGGTCAAGGGAGTTTTTCCCAGAATAGAAAAAAAATTCCCTCAAGATACACTAATTGGAAAATGTAAATGATATCATAATTAGTTTACACTCCAAAAGCAGAAGTCCTCAGTGCCTTAGTATATGAGGACTGGAGTTCTTTGTATGGACACAAGAGGGAAAAGACCTGATTGACTGTTCCTGATTGAGAGATCAGTGGCACGCTCTGGGAGATCGATTCTGTGAGTGTTAACCTAGGTCTACTGATGTATGTCTTTCATACAGGATACAAGCCACAGAAAGCAAACAGGTCGCCCTCACAGTGAAAGCAGCTTATTTCTAACAGCGGTTTTTCAAATGGCCCCCGTCCAAATACTCATTTATTGAATAGCTTCTCAAATTGAAGGCCTGTAACTTTTTATGACCAAATAATTATCTTTCTTCCCAATAAGACCTCACTTACAGTGAGTTTTGACCTGGTGTCCATCAATTCCAAGGACTTTTAAAGAGTTCCTGGCTGCAGGAGGCATCCGCAGGCTGAGAGTGAGTAAATGTATTCCCTAAGAATATTCAAAAATGAAGCTCCCTGCTTATTCGGTGATTAGTTTGTACCAGATGATGTTATTACCTAACCCACCACTCTCCTTGGAGGAAGGACACATCTGACTCCCTGTTTCTAATTGTGTGTTCATGGGCGTCAACATGTTTTGTTTTGTTTTTTTTTTTTTAAACAAAGGAAAACCTTTGCTATCCAAATCTACTGCCCACTGTCGGAGGCTTGTACAGCAAAGGTGGTTTTAAGACGGAAAGAGGCTTGGGATGGGCTTCTTCCAGAACTTTGCTGGAGAAACACCCTGAAGTGTGACCATCACATCTGCTTCGAGTTATGAAAAAGGAAGGCTTGTTAACCCGCTGTTTGGAAACCAGAACACTTTTATCAGTTCATATAATTGCTAACCCTTATTCACTGCTCAGCACTGGAGAGTTCTTTACCTCCTAAGACCTCACTAATTGCTGACAGATTTGATTTCTCCCTGACAGCAGGAGTCCTGTTTCTGGCCTTTACATCAAGTAATTGCTTTATTTTTCTCCCTCTGCTCTAAAAAACGGAATTCCCTTCTCCCCTGCTTGAACCCCCTTAATGGCTTCTTTCTCTGTTATTAAATCCTTGCCATTTAAATCACATTTAGCGATGTTTTGAATAACTGATTCCAATTACTAAGGCTCTTACCAAGAAGCAGCTGAAAACGCAAGTCATTACTTGCCCATAGACAAGCAGTTACACCTTGCAGCCGAGTCTCTGGCGAAACGTATTGTGTTTCTCCTCAGTACGGGCAATTTATGCTCACAGGAGACTGATGCTCCACAAATATACAGCCACTGGAGCTCTCCCACAATATCATTGGTGCATAATAGATATTAGATTTTATATTTATTTTTATAAATAGCCTGATTCCTTCAAGAAGCCATTCCCTTATTCCCAGAGTGAATGGATGGGCCAGTTGGGACAACAGCAAAGATGAGCAGCTGACCGTCCCATGACCCACATCAGGGTTGCTTTACAAAGGTCTAATAAACTCACGCTGGCCCAAACAGGTGACAGAGCTATCCTGTTCGCCGAGGACAGTGTACAGCCCAGTTACACTTCACTTTGACACACTTCAGTTTGTCTTTCTTTACCAGAAAAAAAAAGTTTAGAAAACACTGAGAATTCTCACCACCCTGTCTTTACCTTTTCCCTAAAAATCCCATCAGGCAGTGCTGTGGTCTTCATTTCCTGTTTATTTGGCAAAGGGATTCATCTAGTAAATTCTACACCATGGCTGTTTCTGTGACTGTGTTCTCACTGAAGACTTTGCAGGAAGATCCTATTTTTCAGTCACATTGGATATAAGAGGATCAAAGGTGTAACCGGTTGGTTGAGGTAAATAATCAGACTCACTGGCCTGACTTAGCTGTATTTTCTTTCCACTCTGGCGCTGAGGAGGCATCACCGTGTTGGGTACCTTTGCTGTTTTAGCAGGTATGGCATCGTTGTTACATCTTGGAGTTTCTTATCTTGAATATCAGATAACTAATGAATTGTATAAACACATGCGTGTCACCTTGGGTTTAAACTGCTCTTCAGGAACCTGACCCGGCCCGGCCGTCTCTGCTATCAGCAGATCTGACCTACTGAACGGCAAACGCGAAGGCTGAGCTCCTGCTTCCAATTTTATCAGTCAGCTGTACACCTTGGCCAGACCGGGGGGCTTAGGAAGGTTATCGCTGCCTTCAAACTTGAGAGTTCTTAGCAAAATTGAAAGGCCTCTCAACTTCATAATTACATCTACATGTGAAAATAGTTTTGTGAACGAGGTTAAAGTCAAGAGGCTTTAATAAATACCACCCCTGTGAAAACAAGTGACTTGTGCAATGATTCATTTCTCCACCATGCACGGTCTAGACCACTCTCTCCTGTCGTGGGGGCCTAGGAAAGATTAAAGTACGTTTTTACCACAACGCAGCAGCAATGGCTCTTCTTCTAAACTCTGAACGTTTCGGTTTTTGTCTTTTTTGTTAAAGTAAGACACTTAAGAAAAAAAAAATAACCTTTGAAACCCACTTTCTATTATTTGACCCTCTTCAAAACACTGGCCCCAGAACACACGTAGTTAAGAGAATTTAAAGAGCTGTCACCAGGACAGAGAGCTTCGAAGCCTGCTGCCCCCCACCGTTTGCCCACAGAGATCCACGAGAGACTCAGGCTCACAGAGACAGGCAACTGGCTGGGACACCTGGGATTTTGTACTTCTTATTCTTAAACATTACCTATTACATTATTTATGTGTGATATTTGTGAAAATGCTACCTTGAGCGGCCCAGAATCCCCAGCCTTCTGTTTGTATGTGGAGACTGCTGGTTGGGGCGCTGCCCATCCCAGCATCTGTATTATTCATGTGCTTCTAACGTAAAGGCCATTACCTCATTCCCTCAGAACCAGGGTACTGCTTACTCACCCACAGAGACAAAAAATCTTGTTATAAGTCTAGGGCTGAGCATTTAATAGACAGGAATAGCCCAGCCTTCCGGGGCATCTATTATAAATAAGTAGCCTTCTCGGTTCTGCTCAGCCCATCACCTTGCCTGTCTCTCACTTTCTCAGCTCTTTGTTGAGAGATCCATTTGCAAAGCAGTTCTCTGTGCCAAGTCTTCTCCTGTGAAGGTTCACAGAGGAGCCCTCTGGGGCATAAGGGTGCTGGAAGAGTCAACAGGGCAATGTAGCTTTGGGGTTTTTAAATACCAAACACATCCCATCAGACAGATAGGGGATCAGCAAGAGGTTTAGAGCCACTTCAGTGATGAGGAAAACAAAGTAAACAAGCCAGACCATTGCAGTTACAAGAATGTGACATATAAAAATGGTCATTACAGTTGCTCGAGGCTCAGACTGCTGAGCCGGGATGCTTGGACTGAAAATGTGCAATTTATCAGCTAGGTAACTATGGGCAACTCATTCTGCCTGTCTGCCTCCAATGTGCTATCCCAGGGAGCTTACTGTCATGGTCTCCTCCTCACCAGAAGAAGCACCATGTGAACTGACCCTGGAGATGACAGTTTGCGGACATGCCAAGACGACTCCAGAAGTCCAGATTTCAGTCAAAACTCAGCACCTAATTGCCTTGCTCACCCCTCCCAGGAATGGCCATCCCTTCCTCTCCCCAGGTGGCCGTTCGTCCCTTCTCTAGAAGGCCCCAGGGTCTTGTTCAGGTGTATACCCCCTTCCGTTCCTTTCTCGTCCTCAGATTCATGTTCCAAGCTTCTATGCAGCACAAGGGAGGAAGTGATGTCATCCACAGCTGCCCTAACCAGGCACTTAAAAAGCAGTGGAAGAAGCATTGACAATCGCCTCATAGATGGGGAGAGGTTTATTTCAAGAGAGAATTAGAACAGAGTTCCTCGTGGCCCTGAAGGCGTGCAGTTCTGGGCAACTCCTGTCAGTGTGGGACAACCTGACTGTAGGGCACACCATGTAGAAAGCAGACACTCAGCTATGGCATGATCTCGCTGAAGCCCTTTGAATTTTAACCTTATTTTTAGTTTTTAAGTTATTTTGCAAATAGCGGCTTCATTGTTTTCGTCCATGCATATCATGTGTTTGCTTGAATGCACCTCCCATGATCCTCTCCCCCCCACCCCTCATCCCCTCTTCTCTGGTCTCCTTCCTTCCCCTACACATCCTCCTTACAGATACGAGGGTCTAGATCCCCGATCTGAGAGCATACATGAAATATTTGTCCTCTGGGTCTGGCTTACTTTGCTTAACGTGGTGCTCTCCTTTCCACTGATTTTCCCCAAAGCAACATGATCTCATTCTGTTTTTATGAATGACTAGAGCTCCATTATGTGCATGCACTACGTATTTTTTTTCAATCTATTCATTTGGCCTGATAACATGACTTTGTGTTAGCTTAGATTTATTTGGGTATATACCCAGGGGTTTAGCTGGGTCCTGCGGTAGTTCCACTGCTAGCTTTTTGAGAAATAAACCTCCGTGTTAATTTCCACAGTGGCTGCCAGCGATATACAGGATTCCCCTTTCTCTACATCTCCACCAGCATTGGTTGTCATTTGATTTTTGTTTTGTTGTTTTGTTGTTGTTTCTTCGATGATAGTCGTTCTAGCATGAGTGAGAAATCTCAATGTAGGCTTGATTTGCATTACCTTGATGGCCTAAGGATGTTGAACATTTTTCATATATTTATTGGTCATCTATGAGCTGCCATGTGGGTGCTGGGAATTGAACCTGGGTCCTTTGGAAGAGTAGTCAGTGCTCTTAACCGCTGAGCCATTTCTCCAGCCCCCTTGTGTGTGCCAGTTACCTTGGTTTTTTTTTTTTTGTTTTTGTTTTTTGTTGTTTGTTTGTTTTTGTTTGGTCTTTTTGTTATTTTGTCTTTTTTCTTCTTCTTCTAGAGCTGAGGACTGAACCCAGGGCCTTGCGCTTGCTAGGCAAATGCTCTGCCACTGAGCTAAATCCCCAGCCCCCATGTGTACTTCTCTTAAGAGCCATCCATTCAGTCAACTTGTTCATTTATTTATTTCATGGTTTGCTTTTTTTGGTTTTTATTTTTTGTGTTCTTTGTAAAACTGATGTAATTGATGGAGGTTTTTGTTCAGTTCTCCAGTCTCTCTCTTTACTGTTAATTGTTTCCTGTGCTGTGCACGGCTTTTTTTTTTTTTTTTTTTCAAACTGTTTGCAATTATATTTGCCAATTCTTATCTTCTAGGCTATTGGGATATTTTTCAGAATGCCCATGCCTGAAGTATCTCCACATATTTTCCTCTAGATATTTCAAAGCTTCGGGTCTTAGATCCACTTTGAATGGATTTTTCTACAGCAGCGGTTCTTAACCTAGGGGTCAAAACCCCTTTGGAGTGGCATATCGGCTCTCCTGCATATCAGATATTTACATTACAATCCACAATACTAGCAGTTTATGGTTATGAAGTAGCAACAAAAATAATGTATGGCTGGGTGTCCCCACAACAGGAGGAGCTGTACTAAGGGGTCTCTGTGCTAGGAAGGCTGGAGAGCACTGTTGTGCAGGGTGATGGATAGGGATCTACTTTCATTATCCTGCCTGTGGAGTTGCAGCTTTCCCAGCACCCTTTGCTGAAGAGGCTGTCTACATTAGTGCCTTTGGTGAACATTGGGTAGCTGGCTGGGCACAAAATTGTTCTGCTCACTCAGGATGGTCTTTTCTAGCCACTTCCATTTGCCGGCAAAATCCCATGATTTCCTTGTTTTTAACAGCCGGGTAGCATTCCATTGTGTAAATGTGCCACAGTTTCTTTATCCATTCTTCAGCTGAGGGACACGTAGGCAGTGATGTAATCCAGACCCTGAAAGACACACATGGTGTGTACTCACTTATAAGTGGACTTTAGCCACATAGTACGGAGGCTACCCAAAGAAGATAGGTAACAAGGAGCACCCACAAGAGGATGCTTAAATCTCACCCAGAAGGGGAAATAGAATAGACAGAGGTAGTGGGAGAAAAGCAGCAACAGGTAGGAGAAGAAGTGCAGGAAGATATGATGGCGGATTAAGACCTGGGGAGAGCAGGCGCAGGAGGACAGACGACCTGCAGAGAAAAGAGAAGCTGTGAGTGGGAGCATCTCTATGACAAGCTGGAGATGTAAGTCAGGATAGGCTCCTAGGAGGAGATGAGGGGCACTCTAGCAGAGACTCATAGTAGCAGGGACCATAGAGACTGGAGAGGACACCCTCTCACTAGACAAATCTCCTAGTAGAGGGAGGGAAACACCAACTCACCCACAAAAGCCCTCAGTCCAAAATTTACCCTGCTGACAAGATGTGCAGGGGTAAAGATAAAACAGACAGAGCAGAGACTAAGGGAAAGTCAACTGATGCCTGGCCCAACCCAAGAGCCACCCTATGGGAGAGAGCCAACCCCTGACGCTATTAACAATCATCTGCTATTCTTGCAGACGGGAGCCTAGCAGAGTTGTCCTCTGAGAGGCTCCACCCAGCAGCACCTGGAAACAGATGCAGAGACTCACAGTCAAACATTGGGTTAGGGTTAGGGTAGGGAGTCTTGTGAAAAAGTAGGGGGAAGGAAAAAATAACCTAGAGAAGACAGTAGCGCCAGAAAAAGACCAACAGAGCCGGCTAACCAGGGCCCAGAGGGCTTGCTGAGACTGAAGCATCACTCAAGGGCCACGCATGGACAGGAACTAGGCCCCCTACAAAGCTGCAGCTGATGAACAGCTCAGGCTTCCTGTGGGTTCTCCAGCAAGGGGCGTCAGGGCTGTCTCTGACATGGACTCTGTTGTCAGCTTTTTTGTCACTTCCCATTGGTGGGACTGCCTTGTCAGACCACAGGGGAAGAGGACACAGTCAGTCCTGAAGCAACTCGATGAGCCGGGGTGGATTAGAAGTGGGGCTCCCCTTCTCTGAGGAATAGGAGAGGGGATGGGAGAGATGGAGAGAAGGTAGGGCTGGGAGGTGAGGGGGGATGGGGCTATGGCCAGGATGTAAAGTGAATAAATAAATACATTAATTAAGGAAAAATTGTTCTGCTGCCATGGCCCTGAAGTATAATTTGAAATCAGGTATTATGATACTTCCAACATTGCTCTTTTTTCTTTTTTGCCTTGGAATGTTTTCTGCTCTTTGGGTTTTTGTAGTGTGTGTGTGTGTGTGTGTGTGTGTGTGTGTGTGTGTGTGTGTGTGTGTGTGTGTGTTTCCTGTGAAGAATGTCACTGAATTTTGTTATTGTGCTTTGTTTCTGCAACTAGGGACCTTCTAGGATAGTTTGAGGAGCACAGGTGGCTTCCTGGGCCTGAAGCTGCTGCCATCTTCCCACTGGCTTAAAAGATTCAGTTCGATGTTCAGATCTTGAAAAATGCCTTCCCTTGTATTTCATCCTGGCAAGTCTATGATGTTTAGCTTTATGTACGACAAGCCTTTCTTTTGTTCTTAAGTATATTCAGGGTTGTATCAACAAGGCAGGAGGACTTGCACTTCTCAGAACACACGATAATGCTCTTGTGAGTAATGTGCTAGCTCCTTAGTTCCAGAAAGAAATGGACCATGGGAGAATGGTTGTGATGGAGCTGGTGGCACACTTCCTGCGGGCAAGTGGACCATCCTGATGGTCTTAGAGGAGTCCTGGACTAAAGAGCTGGTCCCAAGTGATGAGGAGAGTGACTGTGGCCAAGCCCTTTCTCCTGCCCTGAGTCTGCTTAGCCATAGATGGCTGATGCAAGGGATTTTCACAGTTCCTTCCATTTTCAATAGTTAATGGGTCTCACTGTTGTTTGGCTAGAGACAAGTTCTCACTGTTCGTCCAGGTTACCTTCAGACTCACTGTACATTCCAGGCTCGAATCTGTGACCCCTCTGCCTCATAGTGCTGATTGCAGGCTTGCGAACAATGTCTGCAACTAAAACAGTCTCGTTTTTAGGGCGTCTCCCTTAATGGCTAACTTAAAAATAGTTCTACCTCATTTCCTCTCTAGAACCAGCCTTAGTTAGAGGCTTATAAATAGCATGCAAGAAGGATTCAGGGACTAGAAAAGTGCTGTGTTGCCCTAAGCATTTGCAGTAATTTATGAGGAGGAAGGAAGCTGATGGGCCTCTCTCTTTCCAGAGTCCCCGAAAGCAGCCCTAAGGGGAGACTTAGGGCTTGGAGAAGATGCACGCTTTTCCTCAAAGGTAAATGTTTTGTTTTTTTTTAATTGAAAGGTCAACCAAATATGCAATATAACATTTATTATTATCATACCCCAAGAGTCTATGTTATATATAATGTAAACAGCAAAGCTGGATTAGTGTAGACCAAAATGGTAGGGCCCTTTGGTGTCTGACAATTCTTTGTAGCCTGATAAAACTATCAGGAAACTCATCTAGAACATTCAATAAGCATCCATGTTCTTAACGAACAGCAATTAAAACCCTCTGGGCGCTGCAGGGCCATTGTATACACTTCCTAAAACAGATGGCCCTTTGACAACATAATCTGCCCTTGTCAGCTCTCAGAGGAAACTGCAGCTCCGTTTTAATTTGTCTGTGTCTAAGAGTCTAGGTATTCTTCAAAATATCTGCTAAGCTTAAGAACTCCAAAGTAGGAAAGCATAGTAGAAAAATATCAGTGGCAAATTCTGTGTCTGGGGATTTTAAGTGATGGTGTAATTATCCTGGGATAAGATATCTCTGCTTGCTGACCCTTGACTCCTCATCTGCTGGAGAGGGAAGGCTCCATACTGCCTAAGAGCATATATGGCTCAGTAAATAGAGAGTTTCTGACTGTTCAGTGCTCTGGCATCAGTCATGGTGACCAGTAACATTTACTGTTCCCAAGAATTCAGGAGTTTCTGTCGAGACAGGTTTGAACACTCCCAGAGTGCCCCGCCCTGTGGTTGTACACATCTGTACTGTCAGTAGTTGGGAGCTAGAGGCAGGAGGATCAGGAGTTGCAGGTTAACTTTGGTTACATAGTGAGTTTTAAGCCAACCTGGGCTACCTGAGACCCTGCCTCAGCAAAACAAAAGAAAACGAATCTCAGAGCTTCAGTTCTCGTGCCTTTGTCGCCCTCATTTTGCCTGCCTTGTGGTTTCTGACCCTGGGCGATGGCCACATTACTTTCTGTTGTCAGTGTTTCCTGAGCCCAGTGAGAGCTGTCAATCAGAAAACCCCATCCTAACCACAATAAAGTTCATAACTGTCTATCTTCCTCAGCAAGGTGTTTGCCATGGAATTCAGAAACAAGGGAATGTAAGCAGTTTGCTTGGGACATAAGGAAGTGGGAAAAAGAAACACAGAGGTAATTTAACCAAAATATGAACAGTAAAGCAAATAACCAGTGGATGCCTGGACCTCAAAACCAGGAGGAACTAACTGTGCAGGCCAATAGGGCAACGCTGAGGGACAGGCCTGGGTGAGAAGAGGCTCCCATTGGCACCCAGTGACTTAATTTTCAGGTACTTCCTTCCTCCTGCCAGTGCTTAGCAGGTGGGTTTTGTGCACCAGAGACCCCCAGAGGGAAAGGTGTCAGGACTGTCCCTGGAGAGACAAAGATATGTAGGGACATCACAGTACATGCTTTCTCCCACTGTGGAGACTCTGGAACTTGAAGAATTGTAATCACTTCCAAAAGAGCCCACTTGAGCTTCCTCTTCCAGACCCTTTAACCCCTTTGGACATCTTCTTCTGAACCCAATCTTCTGTTGTCTGCTCATCACTCTTGCTCTGAGCCTCTCTCCCACGGCTGATGTATTTGCACCAAGTGTCTGCACATTGCTACTGTGTGTGTTTGGCCCCTCTTGAGCTGCTGTAGTGAAAGCCCAGCGGTTTCGTTTTCCAGTCTTTCTCCTGTTTCTTCCTGGCTATGGCCTTGGGATGTCAGGAGACATTTCAGAAGGCTCTGATCATGTAATGCCTCCCGTCTGTAAGGCGCTTTAAGTTCTTAGAGGAATTTCATGGCACCTTCTGGACAGGGCTTGGGGGTTGGAGTGGAGAGCTTGGCGCTGGCTCCCTTGGTTCTCTGCCCAGCGATACCAGGCAGAGCACATGCCTCTGCTTTGCTGAGGGCGCTTTGTTGTTTTCTCTTTTGGTAAAATAGGAACAGCCACTGTGATCCCTGCAGTGGTGTTTAGCTTTTCATGACTGTAGCAAACATGTAAGGTTTTCCCTAGCCCCTGGTGCTATGCTGTGAGCCTGAGGCCAGACACCATGCAGGAGTGCGTAGCAAGAGCAGACCCACTCTATTTTACCTGTTTGGATCAGGAAAGAAGAGCCTGGAGTCCTATAACTCCCCTTGAGGGCATGCCTCCAGTGACCCGAAGCCTTCACCTTCTCTGGTTCTCATCACCTCCCCACAGCATCGTTGCGGTGGTTTGTATGGACAGCCAGTTTGGCAGGATTTAGAATAACCATGGAAACAGATTCCTGGTCACGTCTGGGAGAAACTAGGTCAGGTCGCTGATGTAAGAAAACCACTCTAAATGTGGGTGGCGCCACTCATGGGCTGGGGACAGAGGAGCAGCGTTCGTCTCTACTTTCTTGACTGTGGATGCAGTGTCACCAGCTATCTCAAAGCTCCCTCTGCCACGATGGGCTATTGTGTCCAACAGACCCACAGCAAACCCTTCCTCCCTTAAATTTCTTCTTGTCAGGTGTTTGGACACAGCAAGGAGAAAATGTCAACGTACTCGCAGCAACGTCTACAGCAACAAGTAGAAATGGCGGGTCATCCAGACTCCGTCGGCAGAGTCTGCCTTTCTCACCTTCGTGAAGGTTGCGTAGTTGCCTGAGAGACCATCTGAGGATTCACTCTGCACCTGGGAACGTGGACTTCCACAACACCAGGCTTTATGGCGGCCTCACGAGAAGGTAGCTAGGGTCAGAGCTTAGGGACGGCACTACAGTGCCTTGTCAGGATTTGTGGATTCTCTTCCATCTGTGCTGTCACAATATCTGCTTCTCACATGCATGCAAAGAATTGCTGCAGCTCACATTTAGCCACACTGAAAATACATTTGGAATGCTACGTTCTTGAAGAGAAAAGCAAACACACAACAGTCTTTGAATAAGTGCAGTCACACCATCTGACATCTTAAAGCCACAGAAAGCGTGTGATACTTGGGCCAGTTAGACAAAGCTTTGCTTTCCCCCTTGAAATTAGCCACTCCCTTAACCAGATCAGCCATTTGAGGTCTGAGGATATACTAATATTGGGCTGAGAAACCAAGAACTTTATATTTATCTGGTGGTTCTTTGAAAAAGAAATTCCCCAGTGACTTTTAATTTCCTAGACAGGGGGCAACCAGCCTTGCAGGGAAGCTCATTTATCCCAGCACCACTCTGAGCCCCTGATGTGAAAGTCTTGAGCTTGATTCTGAGGAAGTAGGATGAGACACACAAGGCATCCCTGCTATTGCCCCAAGTCAATTTGCATCTTTTAAAGATGAAGAGACGGAGGTTAAGCATAAGCTAAAACTCATCATGACTTATATACCACCAGACGTTTTATATATCATTTCACACAAAGCCAGATATCTGCAAAGGAAATTGGACTGACCCAAACCCGCCTTCAGTGTTTAATGGTAAGGGTGTTGTGAAATTTGAGGCAATTTTGTTTTCCATGCACACATTTTTTCTCTCCCCTAGGAAGAAAAATCTTTCTTGACTTCACATTCCTCTTTGTGCCACAGAAATGCTTGATTTGGTTTGGTATGAGTCAAGCAACCTTTCTCGTCCTAAGTGGAGCAAAGAGAGAGAGAAAGGAAAGAGAGAGAAAAGAGCTTTTCATTCAAGTTATGGGTCCTGGAGATTTCTCTATAAGGGCACTCTATGCGACTGTAGATGTTGGCCACTCTTTTGAGAAATCTGTAGAATAGTTATTTTTCTCCTGCACCAACAGGGAAATAGTGGGGTGTAAAAATAAATTCAGCTTATTAAAGTATAGAAAGTACAGCAAAGTGCTTCGAGCGCTCCGTCGTGTGAGTGTTCCTACAGCCTGCAGAGGAGTGTTTCTCTTCTCTCCCTGTGGACCTCTTCAGCTGGCGTCTTGCTAGCCTCGCCACCATGGAGGTGACTGGCAAGGCAGAGCTGTCCAAGGCCGAGTCTCCTGCAATGATTTAGAACGTAAACTAAACCACACATACCGTTCCCTGATTTGGCTTGTACATTTCACAGAAATAATTACAGTCCCCCAATCATAATATTTAAATGTGGGCATCAAAGGCTGGATATATGGTTCAGTGGTTAAAGGTGTTTGCTGTTCCTACTGAGGACCCAGGTTCCCAGTGTCTGTATCAGGCAGTGCACAATCACATGTAACTCAGCATCTGACACTGTCTTCTAGCTACTGAGGGCACCAGCACACACACCCTGTCTAAACACAAACATACATACATACATACATATATACATACATACATACACTGAACAAAAAGGAAATTTAAAATGATTCAAATATGGAGATGATTTCATTAATCATTTTCTCTGATAAAATTTCCTAGCAGATGAAAATATGAACCATTATCAGTGGTGATAGAGGAATGAAACAAAAACCTTAACAATAGATCTAGTCAACCAGTGCAGTACTTTGAAGATAACTGACCAGCTTCTCAGAGGCACAGGCTCTAAGTCTGATCAGACTCCAATACCTGGTATCTCAGGCACAGTTAGGGGATTAAATCTGAACCTGGATAGGCAGGCTAAGTTTGAGGAGCCTCGTGGTTTTAGTACTGGTGGTGTCAGGAGAAACTTTATTAAGTTCCAGGAACTATTTGGAAAACTCTCAGCATCCTAGATCCATAAACACTGTGCAGTCAGCTCACCTACTTCTTGGCAAAGCCACACCAAGACTTTGAAAAACCCCACTGAGCTTGCACAACCCACTTTGGTGGTGTTATCCTATGAGATACCTCAAGGAGCCAGAGAGAGAAAGGGTATTTAGTGTTGCCTGAGAAGCTGACATCTACCTCACAGGGGTTACTTGATGGTTTTGACAGCCTTCTTGACTCCTCAGTTGTGGTTCAGAGGCGGTGGGCAACAGCTCTTTTCATACCCCCCACTCTCCCAATAACCCTTGGAAACTCTTAAGTCCTGGAGGCTCTGCCATTCTGGTTTGAGATCCCGAGTGACTTAAAAACACTAACCAACAAGTAAATGTCAAAGATGAAAAAAAAAAAAACCCTTCTACCACATTCTGTTTCTCATAAAAATATAGATTTAATAAGTTTCTAACAGAGAACAGAATGGCCACATTAGAACACTGCCAAACTTATAGGCTTTGACAGCCCCACATACTGAGATGAACGCGAAAATGCATTTCACAAGAAATAAAATATACATATATATTTTGTCTTCTGGATTCGCTGAAGAAGAAGGAAAAACACATCTGTCCCAAATTTCTTTGAAGGGACTGAATAGCATTCTGCTTTCCTGAGTGAGTAGACTTGTTCTTCATACTGAATTATTTGTGGGAGATTTTTACGACGGGACTTGAGGTGCTGGGATCAAATGAAGATCAACAAGACAAGGTGGGAAATCGTTGTTAACATCTCAGGGCTCGGAACCCAAACTTTCTCAGATAGAGAGGGAATGTCAACCTAATCAAGTAAATGTTTATTGGTTCATTCACGGCAGAGCTGCAGAAAGAAAATCTTTATAAAATGTTGCGTTTTAGATTTTTTTTCTTCAGATGGGGCTAGCTTCTGAGAGGGTCTGTCACTCAGGTTCACGTTTGGTTGTGGCGTCGGAGGGAAGTGGGTATTAGCACGAGCCAGTACCCTGTGCTTGGTTTCTAGTTCTGGTTCCTTTTCAGGTTTCCAAGACCCCTGTGCCCCAGGTTTTCTATCTGTAAAAGCAGACCTGCCTCACATGGTCGCTGCGAAGAAGAAATGTGTTCATGTATATAAACACTTAGCATCTCACATACAGAAAGCGCGAGACATGCTATGTCGACTTGTGTGTTGCGACTGCGTGGTCGGTCGTGATGGTTTGATGGCAGAAATGGTGGTATTGTAATTCCTTTGTAGCTAGCACTTCTGGAGATTGGCTGCAGCAGCTCAAGTAAGCGAGGTTATGTACAGGAGACCATATGAAGCCAATCTCAGCCCCTGTACTCTAAGCTGAAGGTGAAGAAATAGAGGCTGGCCTAACTACAGAATCCAAAAAGCCCAGAACAGGCACATGTTGTAGAGTAGAGGCTGGCATTTGGTGGAGCAATAGAGTCCAGGGTAATTTGCTCTGTTCCTGACACTTCTGTTCAGGGGAGGGGGATCCCGAGGACCTCAGAGTGACAGTAACAATGCAGTGTCAGGACATCCCATAAGTGTACCATTTTCTTCAGAATTTTAAAGCCTGGTCTGTATAGTATCACAAAATAAACAGTAGTGAAAACATTATAAAGCAAACCTCTCAAGTGTCAAAGAAATCCAAATTTGGAAAAGAGTGCTCACGTTAGGTGCACGTACAAGCCACCTTCTCAGATGAGGTCAATCCTTTGGCTCACCAGTGGACTGCCTCATCAAACTCATAGCGCCCAACTCAAGAGAGAGTCTTTAAGTTGAAAAAAAAAAAAAAGATTGAATCTGTCCCTACTTAGTTAAATTGTTGCATTGTGAGGAAAAGGAAGCCGGATCACTGCTGACAGCAGTGAGCCAACACAGCACCTTGACTCTTTGTAAACAATCTGAAGTTGTGTCCCTCTTCTGTGCAGACATAGAATATGACTTTCCTAGGCTTGGATGTAAACTTCCTTCTCCTCTTCCGCCCCTCCTCCTCTTCCTCTCCTCCTCCTTCTCTTCTTCTTCTTGGAGGATATAATTTAAATCTTAGCATAGGGCCTGAGAGATGGCTTTGTGGTTAAGATTGTGGACTGTATATTTTATTTTGATAAATGGCATTTACCCGTGTATATAATTCTCTAGCTAGAAAGAGAGCGGTTCTGTTGCCCTCTAAAGTCTCTCAAGTTCCTTTCCAGCCATTTCCTACTTCCTCCAAGGGAAAACTGAAGTATATGATATACTTTTTAGGGGGCGTGTTTTATCAAAGTAATAATTTTATTTTCATACATGTTGTGTGTAGCTCATGGTTTTTCATTGCTCGGTGCATGAGTTGTCCCGTTTCCCTGAGGATAGTTATATGGTTTCACCCAGTTTGGGTTACAATAGAATAAAGGTGGTGTGACAATTAAAAAAAAAAAAAAAAAAAGATTATGGACTGTTGTTGCTGAGGACTGGAGCTAGGTTCCTAGCTCCCATGTCCAGTAGCTCACAAGCTTCTGAGACTCCTGATCCAGGAGATCCTGCACCCCCTTCCGGCCTCTGTGGGTACCTGCACACATGTGCACACACTCACACATCTACATGTTGAAAAAATAATTGGTATTTCCCATTTAACATTAGCCGGAGCCAGGCGTGGTGGTGCACACCTTTAATCCCATCACTCGGGAGGCAGAGACAGGTGGATCACAGTGAGTTCGAGGCCAGCCTGGTCTACAAAGCGAGTCCAGGGCAGCCAAGGCCACACAGAGAGACCCTGTCTCAGAACAAACAAACAAACAAACAAACCAGAAAACAAATATTAGCTGATACCAGGAAGCTTCATGGCACTTGTTTTAAAACGCAGGTTTCTAGGGCCAACATTCTGAATGAGTCAGCATCTTTGAATGTGACAAAGTGGGGAAATGATTAGTTGTTTTTTTCTCTTTTCTATGTCATAAAAACAAAACAGCTTTTCCCCCCACACAAAAACCAACTAAACAAACAAAGAAGGGATTTCAGACTATAGTTCTGGGAAAGGCAGAGCAGTGCTGCTCAGTCAGCGGGTCAGGGTATGACGCAGAGTAACTGTCCACAGGGCTAGTGAACAGGGAGCTGGCACAGCAGGCTGAAAGCAAAGCTCAGTGTAGCATTCAAAGGCCCATGACCAATCACACATTTGTACCACCCTGGCCCTTCCTCCAGAAGCCTATGCAGCTTTCAAAATCACGCCACAAGCTGTGGTGAGAATTCAGGCAGATTCAAGCTACTCAAAGCTACTTCAAGCTACTTTCCACATAAAGAGTGGAAAGGAGTGCAAAAACCATGATACATAGATTATCTCTGTAGTGAGAGTTTTAATTTCTGTTAAAAGCCCAGTTTTGTTATGTGAATATGTTTTTGTTTTAATCCCAGGTGTGGGATATGTGGCTGCTTCAGTTTGTCACAGCCTTTAACTGTGGTTGTCTTGTGCTCTAAGAGGGGCGTGGTTTATGGTGGCTGAAGATAGTTTAATTCTGGGGATCACAGAGAGGTTATAAATGGGAGAGCTCCGAGACAGCCTATGACAGCTGCCGCTGGTCCCTGCCCCTGCATTTACTGTTGCTGGATTGAGGACGACTGGACTTGTCCCTAGAAACTCTACACCCCTAACCAGCAAGAAGTAGTCTAAAGAGATCTACACCACCTTTCCCCCCACTAAATTTCTTTCTCTCCACCTGGTTTTGGGGAGTCAGAGGGGGTTAGGGTGGAGACGGGTGGTAGATATAAGAACTCAATAAAGTAGCTCCAAAAAGTGCACCTATAATCTCTTCATTCAAAAGTAACATAGTTCTGAAGTATATATTATATGTGTGTATGAGCACACACACACACACACACACACACACACACCTAATCCAAACACCTAATTCCATATTGATATTTTTTGTTTTTATATTTTTTGACTAGATAAGTTCTGTTACTTCATACAATAAGAATTTAATTTGTTGTTTAAAGAAGCACACAGTTCTCCCTGAAGACCCAGCTGTACCACTCCTGGCCATGTATCCAAAAGATGCTCCAACCTACAACAAGAACATTTGCCCAACTATGTTCATAGCAGCTTTAATCGTTAATAGCCAGAATCGGGAAACAACCTAGCTGTCCCTCAACCAAAGAATGGATACAGAAATTGTGGTACATTTATGCAATGGAATACTACTCGGCTATTAAAAACCGAGGAAATTTGTAGGCAAATGGATGGAACTAGAAACGATCATCCTGAGTGAGGTAACCCACACCACAAAGACACGCATGGTATATATGTATAAGCAGATATTAGCCACACGATACAGGATAACCACTCTACAATACACAGACTTACAGAAGCTAAATAACAAGGAGGCCCCTAGGGAGGATGCTAACGTCTCATTCAGAAGGACAAGCAGACACCAGAAGCAGTTGAAGGGAAGGAACAGGACGGAGTCTGCCATGGAGGTCTTCTGAAAGACTCCATCGGCAGATACTGAGACTCACAGCCAAACTTTGGTGTGGAGTGCAGGGAGTCTTATGGAAGAGCTGGGGGATGGAAGGACCTGGAGGGGTCAGGAGCTCCACAAGGAGATCAACTGAGCCAACAAATCTAGGTGGAGGAGGGGGGTGCTACAGAGACTGATGCAC